>NW_006409136.1:120897-122637 GCF_000296735.1 Chrysochloris asiatica
GTCGGCAGTTCAAACTCACCAGTGGCTCCTTGGAAACCCTATACAGGGTCACTATAAGTTAGAACCGACTTGATAGCAGTTAACAACAACAATATTTGTGGCAGAGATTATAGGGGTGGATAAAGGAGAATATTTTATTGTTATCTTAGAAATCAGGAAGGAGTCCTATTGGCACAACGGTTAAATGTTAGGCTTCTAACTGAAACATCAGTGATTCAAACTGACCACTGGAGAAAATACCTGGTGATCCGCACCTATAAAAATTACAATTTAGGGAAGCCATACAAGGCAGTTCTCCTCTGTCCAGCCAGTTCACTATGAGTTAGAATCTGCTCAGATGCACACAGCAACAACAAAAGTAAAAAGACAGAAATTACTGGAATAGAATAACAGAAATATTGCATTAAAAACACAGAATGATTAATAGGAATTTGTTAATTAAATACCTGAAACTTATTAGGCCTACAATTTTAGAGCAGGCTAGTCATGAAAACAACATAGAAGTGTGTATAATAAAATGAAAGTACATTTTTTTGTTGTTTTGCAGTGGAACATTTAATCTTAAAGTATGAGTAAAAACAGCAAATATTAAGAGGGATACATATAGAATAAACTAACTATATTTTGACAAACAAAATAAGTTTATACTCTGAGTAGTCTATAATCCTAAAGTGTGAAACTGTATTGATAACTGTATTGTATTGTAAAAATTATATGTTCTTTTTTAATATTCATTAATTATGTTCCAATACTCTTGCAAAATAAATACATATTGAAAAGAATTGGTAAGTGATTCATACAGTCTTATGTTGGAAAGTATCTTAAAACATATTTTGTGTAAGTATTCAATTCCCAGAAAAACTCTCCTTCTTTTGATGGTGCTCAATTTTCCAACTATTAATTTTCTCCTCATCAGCTCTTCATTTTAATTTGGGGCTTATCTTTGTATGAATTCTTACAGCAGAAGCATTTCTCAGATACTGCTTCACATAGTTTTTTTAAAATACATTTGTGCCTGTACATTCTCTGATAATAAATGAATATAGCATGGTCCTTCTACAAAGTTATAGTGTTTTTTAAACAACATCAAAATCTTAAGTACTTAGTGATAAAATATTAATGATTATTTTAGCCATTAGCTGGAAATTGAGAAAACAAACAGGATGTAAAATTTGACTTCAGAGTCCTTCTTTATATCTGAAATTGAACAGTGTATTTACTGACTGCTCAGCTTAGATTTCTCATGGTAGCCAAGAAATTTATGTCCCAGCATTAAACATTCATGATTACTTGAAATTACATAGATTTAACAACAACAAATACGTGTTGGAATTCTAATATCTATACCTGTGGTGGTGATGTTGTGCCGTGGAGTACATTTTGACTTGTAGTGACCCTGCATAGGGCTTCCAAGGCTGTAAATCTTTCCAGGAGCAGAAAGCCTCATCTTTCTCCCACAGAACCGCTGGTAGCTTTGAACTGCTGACTGTGAGGTTAGAAGCCCAACTTGTTACCAGTACACTACCAGAGCTCCAGAGGATGTGAAATGAGGGATATTACTTCTGAAGCTAGATGGATCTTGGATGAAAGCAGAGTATACCTGAAAATAGTTTACTTGTGCTTTATTGACTATGCAAAGGCATTCAACTTGTGGATCCTAACAAACTATGGGTAACATTGTGAAGAATGGGTATTCCAGAACACTTATTTGAGGTCATAAGGAACTTATTCATCGACAAA
>NW_006409136.1:123677-128265 GCF_000296735.1 Chrysochloris asiatica
CTCCCCATAGACTGCCAGAAAACAAACAAACCTATGTTGGAAGAAGCGCAGCCATTATGGCTCCGTAGAAGTGAGGACGGTGAGACTTCATCTCTTTGTACATATTATCAGGTGGGACCAGTCCCTGGAGAAGCACATTACGCTTGGAAAAGCGGAGCATCTATGAAAAAGAGAAAGACCCCAAATAAGATGGATTGACACAGTGGCACAACAATGGACTCAAATGTAACGCTTGTGAGGATGACAAAGAATTGTGCAGTGTTTTATTCTGTTGTGCATAGAGCTGCTATGAGTCAGATTCAAATTGATGATAACTAAAAAAACACAAGGAGCTCTGGTAACATAGTGGTTATGAGTCAGGCTGCAAACCTCAAGGTCAGCAGCACAAAACTACCAGTGGTTCCATGGGAGAAAGGTGAGGCTTTCTGCTCCCATAAAGATTTACAGCCTTGGAAACCCTGTATAGGGTCACTATGAGTAGGAACCAACTCCATCGCACATAACCACCACCAAAAACAACAACAGCAGCATACTTACATATTCAATTTAGTAAAACATAATGAAATCACATCCCATAATGCAATGTAATGCCATAATAATGTAGCATGGATGCAAAACTTAAAGTTATTTCTGAGGTATCTCAGAAGTGATTAGGTTTTGTATCCATCCTGCATTGGTATGATCTCAACTGACTGATTAATTAAATAACTAAAGATCCTCAGGTCTACAACTTATAAAATATTTTAGTTATGAAAGTAAAACGGCAAAGACAACTATTGTTTTTGCTGTATTGTTCCATTAAGTTGTATTCAACTCGCAGAGATCCTGTATAGGATTTCCGAGGAGCAACTGGTGGATTTGAATCATCAACTTTGCAGTTAGCAGTATGGTGCTTATTCTATAACACCAATCAGGATTCAAGTAAGAACATAGAAAGATCAGAAAAGAACAGCAAAGACATAGATACATGTTCTCAAAAACTGGGGAAGATAGATGCCATATGACGATCAGTAAGATTCAAAGAATGTTTCCTGTCAGAAAAACAAAATAAAATAACAATAAAAACACAACTCTGTTCTTAAAAGCCTCCACGTGTGTTTGTATTACAACAGCATTCAGCTACTATCTTTGGATGGTTTGTGTAAAGAAGCAAAATCAGTGATGCCTAAACATATATAGAGATTTATCTCAAGGAAATGTTTCATGTGGAAGTAGAGGCTGGCACATTCCAAGGCCTTGGGTCAGAAGTCAGTCTCCAGGCTGATCCTGACCCACATAGCTACAGGGGCCAACAAACCCCAGATCAGTAGGCTGGGAGGCAGGCTTCTGAGTACAGTAGCAGATGAATCCAAGATCCCAGGCTGTTGACTCTCAGGCTGCATAGGCTAATTCCTTCCAGGATTCAGGCAATACAACAGGCCACTGACTCATGTCTAAAGAACCAAAGGACAGATGATGACAAATCAGATGCAAGATCCAGCTCTAGCAACAACAACAACAACAACAACAAAAGTGCTTTGCCAGAACATACATGCTAGTATATATTGGAAGCAAGCTCCGATGAAAATCTCCTTCAATTGATTGACTACTTATGATCTTTGTGAATTATCTGATTTATCTCTATACATAGTCTCTATCTCCCACCAAACAACATTTCTGTCTTGTGAGTCTGGGTTAGAAAAGGGAGTAGATATGGATAGGATGATAGAATTCAGCTGTGGACATTAGCAGACTTCCTTATAATTACAAAAACTTGAAACTCTAGCGTGGATTTAAAATAAGCCCTCTCAGAAGTAAGAGGGGGATCTCACTACCATCAAAGAAAAAAAACCTGAAGGGGAACACGCCTTTTGGCCCCCAAGACCCCTGCACTTTGAACATCCTCAACCCAGGGACAGAAAGTGGTGCCACTGGTCGAGCAGCAGAGGAGCAGAAGCAGCACCACCAAGAACCAGAGCACAAGTAATGCTTCCCAGCCCCTGGTGCCTGGACAGCTGAGTAACTTTGGGCAGAGCGCTTGCGTGTACACTTGTGTGCCTCCAGGCGCTTAAGTGGAGAAACAAGGTTTGCTGAACAATGAAGGTAGAACTGAGTACCTTCAGACAGATTTATGGTGGAATAGTGTGTCCTGTTGACATTCATCAGCAGCTGACTGGTCCAACTGTGCCCTGGGCATTTTCTGATTTCCTATAACTGTGAGTATTGTATATTCTTTGTGGCCATTGCAAGTTTATCAAACTCAACTGAGAAATATAGAGGGTTGTGGAATGAATGATTGGTGACATATGCCATATTTTACAGTCAGGAACTGAATTCGTTTTAATGGCTCCAATGGTTTTGTAAGAAAAAGAATAAAGGGGCATGGGAAGTGAATCTTTTGATTCTTAAATGGCTAGCTTACTTACTGTTACCTGTAATGATTGAAAGAAATGTAAGAGATGTTACACTGTAGCGGAGGGGAGAAGAGCTGCTATTGGAGTTAGCTGGGACAAAAAGCCAAAGAAACAAGATGGCTGATAGGGGTCAGCGCCTACTTGATCCACCTTGTCAGCCAGAGGCCTAAAGTCACATACACATGTGTGATGGAAACTTGGGTATCTTGATTATAGAGAGCTTGTAAGCCCACCTTCAGTCTGCACTTAATTGAATTACTAAAGGGGAGTTAGGAATTGCTCTGGGGGAAGAGGCTTTGTGTTAAGACTGTAGCCTGTGTATAAAGAAAGGGGCTTAGGTAGAAACTTGAGACCTACCTAGAACTGCTGAGAGATCAGGTGATTTATGTTTAAAGGAAAGACCTGCAGAAAACAAATGACTGGTATTTTTAATTTCAAGCAAGCAGTTTGTCGTTGGATGTATCAAGGTAGGAAAAAGCTGTAGGTGTCATTGAAATCTCATTATAGGACTGAAAGTTAACTGGAACAAACAGACAGCCTGGTATGCTTACTGGTGGTCACTGCAATAGTTTATGGAACTCACCAGAGGAGTTGAGAGGATTGTGGGAGGAATTGTTTGTTCCACATACACATATATTTTACATTGCTCATAGTATGTACATTATATCAGGTCTCATCACAGGGATGATTGCATTATAACTGCCAAACTATGTGTCAACTCATGACCCCACCAAGTTGACACACATCCTTAACTATTACAGTAAAACCCTTAAACAAAATCTTTCCTAAATGTAATCTATATGCATCAACCTTAAATATTCAAAATAATAGAGATTTCTAAACACTACTGCTACAAAGGATTTAAAAAAAATTCAGAGATGGGCAAGTAGTTCTAGATTTTAAATAATGTCTAGCTAAGTTTCAGCACAACTAGAGCTGAAATTCTAGTTTGCATCTGGTTTTATTTGGGATTTGATTGGTGTTTTCACTTTACAATTACTAAAATGGTTATCATGTGCTCTTTTAAATTGTCTTTTAAATAATGCTGCACTTTTCTTGGTTACAGTTTTCATTAAATAGAATTAACTCTAAATGATTTCTTATTATTTGCAAAATTTTAATCATTTTTAGATTGTTAAGACTCTGTTGTTGTAAACATAAAAAGGAAAACAGTAATCTCCAAGAATACTTAACAAAACTCTTCTGTGTGATGACAGCATGGTTTTTAAAGTATCTGAAGTAGAACAGTCCTATCAGAAATGTTAAAATTCTACTACTTATTTTAAATTAGTCTCAATATTTTTAGTATCAAGTAATAACTATTAATAGAAAAGTATAATTTATAATTGCTCACAAACATTTCTGTTAATGGTGAAGACATTTGTATCTCAAAAGTCAGTAATTCAATCTTCCTAAATAGTAATTGCTGAGATCCAATGTATATTGAAGGAGCTCTGGTAGCGTATCGGTTATGAGTAGGGCTGCTAACCTCACAGTCATGAGTTCAAAACTACCAGCGTTCTGCAGGAGGAAGATGAGGCTTTCTGCTCCTGTAAAGATTTACAGCCTCGGAAACCCTATGCAGGGTCGCTATGAGTCAGAACTGACTCCACGGTACACCAACAACAACAATGTATACTGAGTATGTTTACTTTTGTACTTTTTTTTTACAATAAAAGCTTTAAAATTCACTGGAGCACAAAAGATTGCAAAAGATGTGTTTAGCATAGGATTTCTAACAGTATAATGGCTACCAAAAACATTTATCCTATGGTGAAATCAGTCCAGTGTTCCCAGCCACTCCATCTGTCCACGCCATCTTCTCTGTCTTCATCCCTAGCATCACTGCCTCTCTGGGTAGTGTCCTGATCTCCACTCTTCTCATTTGATGATCCCAGGGACCTCTGCTCATGGGCTGCAAAATCAATCTCTTCCCTCCTTTTGTCAAAAAACATCTACCTATTTCCTATCCTCACAGTCAGTCCTGATGGCAATTATTCACTTTTGTACCACGAGAGTCTTATCTCCATTTCCTTTTGCCAGCCCTGTCCCAGCAGATTGGAAATCATTCAGTGGAGATTCTACCTTCCACCTCCCAGTCTGGAACTAGGCTCCCTTTTGAAAGCTTGTAAGCCAGTCGCTTCTTGCCTTTATAGGACCCCCATTTTGGGTAGCCAATGTCTGAGTTGCCCATG
>NW_006409136.1:128820-129652 GCF_000296735.1 Chrysochloris asiatica
AGTTTACTCTGAGGGGTACCGACCACTTGCCTTGATGGCTCCCGGGTGAACAGCTTACTTGTTCTTATAGTAATCAATCAGACTGCCATTATTGTTTCTGAATTTTCCAGCTGGTCTTTCTTTCACGAAGTATCTTCTGTTCTTATGTATGCTACAGGCTGATCTACTCGTCCTTTCCAGTGGAAATTTCTTACCTCAGATGATTCTGGATGGGGTTATGGATTCAACCTATGGTCTTATGCAATGTAACGGCTCCAGAGGAAGCCCCTCACTGGGCAACTTCTAGCCTCCTTTAACGTATTCCAATCAGTTGTAGGCTGAAGACAGACTTACAAACTTTCTGTAGTGATGTTTCTGGATATTCCTTTATCCCTCCCTCTAGTGTCTATTTTACAGTGATAGGCAAGGAAAACCAAGATTCAAAAGACAGCCAAGCATCTTAACATTATTCTCCTCTTTTACCCCTTCAAACCATGCCTCAATCCCTGTATCCCAGAGCCCTGTTGTTCCAAGGTTGTGTATACCTAACTCATCATTTACCTCTGTCCCACTTAGCCCATGTGAATCTGCCTAACTGTTCTCCCATCAGCCTTATTCTTCCAAACTATCCTGTGTTTATTCCCTACCCTGTGCTCTATCTTCCCCTCCCTCCCTCACCCTCCTCTCAACCCATACATCCTAGTGATCAGCAAATATACATATATATCCGCCCTCCCCACCACACACATTTTTTAGGGTGGGTTCTTTTCTTAGTCTTTAACAATAATGGTCCTATGCAGAATTTCTCCTTTTGTGACTGACTAATTTCACTCAGCATAATGTCCTCAAGGTT
>NW_006409136.1:132623-139241 GCF_000296735.1 Chrysochloris asiatica
AGGGTGAAAAAGCTCCCACCTCCAGGAAATGTGTGTGATCAAAAGGATCAATAGCAGAAGCAATATAAAATCAGAGATGAAATCCACCACTTTGAAACAAAAATAAAACTGTGGCTGAATGTCCAGTCGCCTTGCTTCATAGGCAGAATGTGTGCACCATAGAGGCCTCCTGCAGTGGGTGGGGGTGTCTGCTCATTCAGGCCCCTCCTCTAGTCACCACTGTAAGGTGCATAGATAGATATTGAGAAGTTAATGGGAGAAAGATTGTCTACTATTTTTGTCTCTAAGGTCAGTTAGGTATCTGCATGTGTACAGTGTAACTCTAGAGATAGTTGCACGTTTTATGTTGGGGTTTTACAGATTGTTCATATTGTTTGTCTGTCAGGCCTGACAAGCTTGCTTTTTTTCTTGCCAGATATCCTGCACAAGTTAATTTTAGGGCTGCCAGCCAGTGGCTGAGGTCGTAAGCAGCCACCAAATAACTTGCCCTTAGGTCCAATAGCGCTCTTTCTCTCTTTGCTGTGTAAAAAACTGTGGGCTCCATGCTGGGACCCTTTTCTGGGGGTGTGCACCCTCCTGCCTAAAGGCATCCAGGCTGGGCAAAGAAGACAGGACAGGGAAGAGGAGGAAAAAATATGTAGAACCACCCCACTCCCACCCCCCCACACATACACCTCCTTTTGCAAATGTCACTGCACTGCTTTTAGTGCAAGTTCCCTGTGCCTGTGTGGCTGTAACCCCCTTCTGAACTCCGCCTGGGCGGGGTGGCTGCAGAGGAGTCCCAAGCCTAGAGTCCTTCCGAAATCTCAGTATTTTCCTTTATGCTGAGATTTTTTCACTGCTGTGTGTGGGAAACTGACACCCGGCACCCTGTACTAGATCCAGAGCTCTGGTGGTGTTCAGAGAGAGCAGCTTCTTTGGGTTTTCAGTCCCTTTCCCACAGAGCCTGCCCTACCTGACTGCCTCAGCAGCTGCCAGTAATAAGCTATATTTAAAGTTAAATATATATTATGTATATTAAATATATATTTAACTTTATATATCAGAGCAGTAGCAGATGCAGCAGTCAAACAGAGCAACTTCCAAAGATTCTAAGGCAGGGATACAGCTGCTAGTATCAGTGAAAATGCAAGATAGGTTCTTGTTAGATTCAATAAATTTAATTCTTGCTGCACCATTGTTCTTTGAAATGTGGAGCTGTTTTCATCTTTACAACTAATTAACACAAAGTACCTAGAGTCTCCTTTAAAAGCAATTTTGGGAGCTTAGTAGGGTCCTGAGCTTAGAGCATCCGCGGGACTCTCCAGGGACCAGCGCTGCTGCGGGGGACTGGCCAGCTGTATGTTCCGGGGTTTGAGCAGTTAGTTTGGTTTGGAGCACTCTGGCACCAGAGGAAGACCCTCCGCCCAGAGGGGAAACGCTCCATGCGAGGTGCGCTCTGAGGTCCAAAAAGCAGGAGCCACAGCAGGCGGGGGACCAGGAGCCCCTTCTAGACCAGGACAAAGGCTTCGACGACTGTTTAACTTTGCAATGGTACCTTCAAAGAGGATAACTGAATCAATGACCAAAACAGCACAAACAATAAAGAAATCAGTAAAAGAAGGAAAAATAGATGACATCATCGATAAGACAATTATAGGAGATTTCCAAAACGAACAGAAAAAATTTGTTCAGGAGCAATATACAAAAAAGTCAGAAGCAGCGGTGCCCCCATGGGTTGATAGCAATGATGGAGAAACAATTCAACAGGAAATCTTGGCCTTATCAGCTGACAGAAATTTCTTTCGGGACTCCGCAGCTAGTATGCAGTTCGGTTTTGACTTTGATGACATCTACCCAGCGGCCCTGGTCATGCCCCAAGAAGATGAGCTGCTAAGTAGGATGAGATTCACCTTGGTTCCGAAACTTGTGAAGAAAGAAGTGTTTGGGAGGAACTACTTTTACCGTGTCTCCCTGATCAAGCAGTCCGCCCAGCTGAGTGCCCTGGCCGCCCAGCAGCGTGCCGCGGGAAAGAAGGTGAGAAGGCATGTTGGAGAAGATGATCTGCTGCTGACAGAGGCAGTACGGCCCAAGACGCCACCTGTCATAATCAAACTCAAGAGAATGAGGAGGAGATTTCGGCTAGCCCAGGTGTCTCTGAGTTCGTCAGTGATGCCTTTGACGCCTGTAACCCGAATCAGGACGATCTGAGGAAAGAAATGGAGCAGCTCGTGCTTGACAAAAAGCAAGAGGAGACAACTGTTCTAGAAGATAACTCTGCCAACTGGGAAAAAGAGTTGCAACAGTAGCTTCAAGAATATGAAGTGGTGGCAGACTCAGAGAAAAGAGATGGAAATTGGGATAAGGAAATAGAAAAAAAAATGCTTCAAGAGGATAATTAGCCTCTTCCTGAAACAAACGGTTAATCCCCAGCCTTCTGCAAACTGTCAATAAATTCATGTGGTCCAGACTCACTAAATCAAAAAACACAAAAGAATACAACTAGATGGAAATTCAGAATTACTTCAGCCAGCATAGTTTTTTGTTGTTTTTGTTATTTTTGAGCTGAAACTTGCCTCTGCTACTTACAGAAAAAAATAGTATATAGAAAAGTTATCCTAATAATTAAGAAGGGATGTTTTGTGTAATTCTTCAGTAGAAATCTAATTGGGCAAGTCTTTGTAATCAGCATGGAAATCTTTGTTGAAAAAACACAAGTAAAATCCTAGAATTCTATTTTCTGTAAAGTCAATAAATATAACTTAATTTAAAAAAAAAAAAAAGCAATTTTGGGGGGCAGCATCCATGACCCTCTTTAGCTCATATTGGCTTTAGCAGAGTTGCATCCTTATCCAGAGGGGATAAAGAAGACTTGACATTCCTGAACAATATTGTAAATTTCTACTTTGCATAACTGTAGAAACTGATCAGTCACAGTCCATAGCTCCCTGATTTTGTTTATGACTTTTTGGTTCTGAGTTTGAGTCATTGACCCTTACTCATGCTTTCCATATGTTGTTGTTGTTGTTATGGTGGTGGCGGTAGTGGTGCCATTGAGTCAGTTCTGACCAACAGTGACCCTGTATAGGATTTAATAGGAGTGGCTGGTAAGCTTTAACCAATGGCCTTGCAGTTCAAACTAACTTTGCAGTCCAGTGCATTAACCCACAGCACTACATCAGGAATCCATACAGATGTGATATGTTCTGTCTGATTGGGAAGATCATCTTCAATTTTAATATTAATAAACCTGCTAATCTTAATCACTCTTTAAGCCTTTAAATTGTTGTTATCAGTAAATACTTTGAAATAAAGTATCTAGCTGTAGGAAGTTGTGTGTCATTCAATTGATTTTGACTCATAGTAATTCTAGCTAGGGTTTCTGAGGCTGTAAATCTTTATGGGAGCAGAACACTTGATCTTTTTCCTATGTAATTGTTGGTAAATTTGTACTGCTGACCTTACAGCTAGCAAGCAACTCATGTGTAACTATGCCACCAGAGTTCCCATGACTGTTGACAGTGGGTGGTGGTAGTTATGTGTCAAAGAGTCAGTTTGGACTCATAGCAACCCTGTATAGGGTTTCCAAGGCTGTATATCTTTACAGGAGCAAAAAGCCTCATCTTTCTCCCACAAAACAGCTGGTAATTTCCAACTGCTGACCTTGAGGTTAGCAGCCAACTCATAACCACTACGCTGCCAGAGCTCCTGGCCTGTTAAAAGTAAAACTGGTGTATGTAATATATCAGCAGAATATGACGGCTAATCTCAAGTTAGACATCCCTTCCAAGTCAATTTAGTTAGATTAAGGTTTTCCAAGATACACTAATTGCTAAGGTTGCCATACAACATTTTGCAAAATGTTTACATGGAAAATTTTATTATTAGAAAACACAGATCGTTGTTTTGATCTTAAAATGCATTGCTTTTGAGAAAGAATATCAGACTCATAATTATAGGAGTGTGTGTTACTCTTTAAATGTCTTCTTGTATACTTTCTACATTAGAGTCTTGCAAACTGTTGATAATCTGAAGGATCATTTTTGTATATGTCCACCAACTATACTTCTTCAAACAAAAGTCTTCAATCTAAAATATTTTATATAGTTTTGGCAAACTGCAAGTCACAATTTTCTGTCATCCTTTAGCATGAGAGAACTAACCTTACTGCTGAGCTAAGAGATAAGCGTATTAAATTTTTATTACTTTCTCTGTGCAGAAAGATTTCCTGGGCAAACGATTAAGGACTTTACTTGCTGTAATACTGGTGGTTCTAAACCACTAGATGCATTTCTGAAGACAAGCCTAGTGATCTGAGTCTAAAAGGTCACAGCTTTGAAAACCCTATGGAGCAGTTGTATTCTGCACACATAGAGTTGCCATGAATTGGTAATTACTTGATGGCAACTAAAAAGTCTATCTAAAGCAGAGATTCATAATCTGTGCATGAAGTTATTGGTCTCTCTTAGGAAATGGGACTGAACTTAAGTTTAAGTACTGGACACTTTATGTATACATATTTGCAAATACATATGCACATGTTTATTTTCTGGTTGGAACTTCAGCTCCTATTTAAATGTCTTTGACTCAAAAAAAGGCTAAGGAGGATACACTGATTTCAAATTTGGGCATAATGTGTGGTATCCCCATCAGGGAATATCTGGAAGAAAATGTTGCTCCAAATTTTCTGCTCTACTGTCCTTTGAGTATGGATGACCATAAATCTGAGTTTACATAAACAACCTCACTTTTCTGCTGCTGTGGCGTCCTAATTATTAGCCAAGGATTATTTTGCTCTCGAAAGTGTCTGTTTTGGAAGATAGATTATATGGTCATTCATGAGTAGAAAATCTGTAGCTAAACTGACTGTAATCAAAATATCAACTTCCTAGCTGTGTGACCTGCAACAACTTAATTCCTTCATCTGTGAAGTGAAGCTAATGATATCTGCCTCATAAGGTTGCTTTAATGATATGTAAGTTAATGTTTCAAAATTTTTAATAACAGTGCTGTAGAAGTGTAATGTATACCGGTTAAACAAATATATTTTCAAGAAATAAAATGAGTTTGTACTGTTATCAAGAAAGGCCTTCTAATGTGCTACCTTCATATCTTTCTACATTCTATTCTTTCTGAAACTCCATACTGTGCTCTTTGGAAGCCAGGATGGCCAGAGTTTCTCTCCCATACTTCAGACATATTGTCAGGAGGGACCAGTCACTGGAAAGAGATATCATGTTTGATAAAATGGAGGGTTGGAGAAAAACGAAGACATCCAACTAGATGTCTCGGCACAGTATCAGCATCAATGGGCTCAAGTGTAGCAGCAATTGTAAGGTTGGCGTAGGACCGGGCAGTGTTTCATTCTGTTGTGCATAGTGTCATTATGAGTCAGTATCAACTAAATGGCACCTAACAACAATTGAATTACTATTTTCCTGTAACTGAAATGAATATCTTCCATGAATTATTGCTCAATCCACTACTGGATTTCTCTTCAAAACCCCCATAACTTTTCCTCAATAGTGAACCACCTTAAAGAGACCATGTTTTTGTATTCAACCCATGATTCTTATAAGGCAGTAATTAGATTAGATGTCAGGACAAGTTTTTGTTTTATTTTTCTCTTTTCTATGTCTCCTCAGAATTTGGGTTATGTCTAGAATCAGTAATATACAGTTTTTATATATAAAAAAATTTACTGTGGTTCTTAAAAATGTTATCTCTTCTGTGAAATACTTGAACTTTATCAGGAATTCAGAGATCCTGTAAACAATAAAGAGAATGAAGAGAGGGAGCTACTGAGGACTCTAGACTCATGGAAAGAGGGACTGAGTGCTGTCAGGCTGGAGGCAACCTTGCAGAATGTGCCCTTTGGTGGTTTAAATTATTATATATTCCTGAATGTTTTTGTGTACATCTCCCCATTCCACCCCAAACAAAAAAAAAGAAAGAAAGAAAGAAGGAAAAACAGAGGGAATGGAAGCAAATACTGTTGAATGATGATGCACAGAGAAGATTGTAATTATTGCAATGAAACAATGGTGTAAAGCCGATGTTCTCCCATGTCAACTCTCACTCAGTTCACACACACATACACAAATCACTGAGGAAGTGGATGAAAGTTTTCCAATATATACTGTACAATAACCAACTGAATACATGCACACCGATACCCCCTCCTCCAATAAAATAAACAGTACAGAGAACTACGATGAGATAGCAGAAATTTAGAAATGTCTGGAGTCCTTAGGGGGCACAAATAGTTCATATGTTCACATACCAGCTGAAAGCTTAGAGGTTCAAATCCATTTACAGGCACTATAGAAGGAAGAACTAATGATCTGCTCCTGAGAAATCAGGAACTGAATTGAAATCAGCTTCATAGTAACTGATCTGGAGTATTGTAACCACTGCCAAAAGCTAATAAATATGGACTTTCAGTTGTAGTTAAGCCATTTCGGACTCATCCTGACCCCATGTGTGACAGAATTGAACTGTGCTCTATAGGGTTTTAATGACTACTTAAATGGAAATAATAGATCAGCAGGACTTTCTTCTGAGACACCACTTGGTTGATTTGTTGTTGTTGTTGTTATGTGCCGTCAAGTCAGTTCCGACCCATAGCAGCCCTGTACA
>NW_006409136.1:139341-141920 GCF_000296735.1 Chrysochloris asiatica
AACCACTATACTGCCAGAGCTCCTTGTACTTGGTTGATTAGAACCCTCAAATTTTCCTTTGGCAGCCCAGCATATTAACTACTTGCATCACCAGGGACACCCAGATAAAAAAAAAAAAAAAAAAAAAAGCAAAAAACACCCAAACAAACAAAAAACCACCTACTGCCATCAAGTTTATTCTGAGTCCTATTGACCCTGTGCAGGGTTCTCAAGGTCGTAAATCTTTACAGGAGCACAAAGGCTCATCTTTCTTCTGAGGAGTGGCTCATGGTTTGAACTACAGACATGTAGTTATCAGTCCAGTGAGGTTTTGTGAAATTGAGTAGTAATATGTGAAATTTTGTGACGTGGACTACTAAAAGGGAAAAAGGCAATCTTACTTTAAGTACAGCAAATTAAAATGTTCTTGAAAAGGAAAAAAAAAAAAAAGTCTACTTTCCCTAATACCCTTTGTTTTTAAATATGGAAGACATTTTTATAGTAATTTGAAGAGCTATAGGGAATGAGAGCCAATCTGATCATTGTTCCTATTAGGTAACATCAAGTTGGTTCTAAGTCATGCTGACCCTATGCACACAAAACAAAACACTGCCTGGTCTTGCACCTTGCAATAGTTGCTATGCTTGAGCCCATTCTTGTAGCCATGTGTCAGCTCATCTCATTGATGGTCTTCCTTACTTTTGCTCACCATCATTTTACCAAGCATGATGTGCTTCTCCAAGGACTGATCCCTCCTTACAACATATCCAAAGTGCATGAGATGAAGTCTTACCATCCTCATTTCAAGGGGCATTGTGGGTATATTTTTTCCAAGATAAATTTGTTTGTTCTTCTGGAAGTTGCTGGTATAAATAATATTTTTTAGTCCACACCATAATTTTAAAATCAGTTCTTTTTCAGTCTTCCTTATCCATTGTCCAGCTTTCAACATGCATATGAAACAATTGAAAATACCGTGTCTTGGGTCAGGCACACCTTAGTCCTCAAACTTTTTCTTTGCTTTTTAAAACTTTAAAGAGGATTTTTGCAGTTGATTTACTAAATGCAATACATCTTTTGATTTATTGACTGCTATTTCCATAAGTGTTGAATGTGAGTACAAGCAAAATGAAGTCTTTGACAACTTAAATCTTTTCTCCATTTATCATGATGTTATTAATTGGTCTAGTTGTAAAGATGCCTTTGCATAGTCAATGAGAAAGAAAGAGAATATCTTTCTGATAGTCTCTTCTTTAAGCCAAGATCCACCTGACAACATCAATGATACCCCTTGTTCTACATCCTTTCCTGAATCCAATTGAATTTCTAGCAGTTTTTAGTCTATGTACTGCTGTAATTATTTTTAAATTATCTTCAGAAAAACTTTACTTGCATGTGATATTAATGAATGTGACATTGTTTGAAACATTCTGTACTGTTTGATCACCTTTTTTGGACATAGACACAAACACAGATACTGCCTAGTCACTGACTTCCAAATTTCTTAGCATAGATGAATGAACACTTGCAATGTTGCATCTGTTTATTTAAATATTTCATTATAATCCATAAATTCCTGAAGCCTGTTTATTTACTAATACTTTCAGTGCAGTTTGAACATCTTCATTCTATATATTCAGTTCTTGATTATAGGTTACCTCCTGAAATGGTTGAAGGTCAACAAACTGATATATTGGTGCAGTGAATCTATGTATTCCTGTTACATTCCTTTAAAGCTTCCTACATTATTATATAGAAGGGGGAATCAAAAGGTCTGTAGAAAAATTCCATTTTTTACTTCCATTTTCCCATGAATGTTTTGAAGTCCCTTCATAAAATTATTCAATATTTTTCATAGATTTCTTCAGTCTTGTAACACAAGGTTTGATTTTTTGCTTCAGTTTTTCAGCTTGATAAATACTGAGCATGTTTTTCTCCTTTTTGCTCTTCTAACTCCAGTTCTTTGCACATTTCATAGTAATACTTTACTTTCTCTTCTCTAGCTATCTTTTATCTTTTTCTGTCCAGCTCTTCTATTTCATTATTTCTTCCTCTGCTTTCGTTTAAATAAGAGCACGTTTCAAAGTGTCTTATGGCATCCATTTTGTTTTTTTCTTTGTTACCTGTCTTCTGAAAAAAGGTCATTTTGCTTTCTTCACATGATGCTGTATGTAAGATAAGCACTGGACCACAAGGTTGGTTTAAATCTCATGGTCGGTGGTTCAAACTCACCAGCCACTCCTTGGAAACCCTATCCAGGATTACGATGAGTCACAACCTAGTTGACAACACTTAACAACAACAATATTATTCCAAAACTGTAGGCTTTTGGTCATTAGTGTTTAGTGCATTCATGACATCATCTCTAAACTGAAGTGGCATATACTCAAGTCTGTACTTGGATTTGTTGGACTTGTTCCAATTGTCTTCACTTCCAACTTGAACTTGCATATCAGCAACTGACAGTCAGTTTCACAGTTGACCCTATCTGTGTTTTGACTGATGATATTGAGTTTCTTCATTGTCTCTTTCTACAAATGTAGACTAATTTGATTTCTGGGTGTTCAACCTGATATGGTCCACAATTTCATCTTTTTTTT
>NW_006409136.1:143451-144811 GCF_000296735.1 Chrysochloris asiatica
AAAAAAAAAAAAAAATTCAGAACTGAAATTCAGACCAAGTTTATTACCCCAAATCCCATTTTATCGTTTGTTTGTAATTTCTTGTATGTAACCATCAAATCTTGTAAACAATACTTCAAAAATGAAAATATTTTAAAGTTATTTAGTGTTTACTTAGAAGAGTAATAGCAGTTTTAGGTACAAGAAAACAGGTAAATTAACTTTCCCTCAGAAAAAGTAGAACTTGAAAATAGTCATCATGAGTCACCAAACTATTTGATCACATATTTTATGAAAACAATATTTGTTCATGAATCCTTTATACATATATTCTTACTTACAAATTACATGATCTACTTTTAATATGAATATTAAATATAATTAGCCCCAATGTTGTTGATAAGTAGACAGAAAAATTCTATTACTTCTTGGCTTCACACATCGTACTTCAATTTCTTCTTCTAGAGCAGGAGAAGTGGAGTACCTATGTAATAATTTTGTAGGGATGGTTACAATAACTAATATAAGTCTAGTACTTAGCATAGTAAGCATTCAAAAGATGTCACCATTGTAATCATTAAGTAGCCCTGGTAGTATATTGAGTTATGAGTTGGACTGCAAACCTCAAAGCAAGAAATTGAAATCTACCAGCCTCTCTGCATAAGACAAAGGAGGATTTCGTGCAGATGAAAGTTCAGGCTAAAGATGAAGAAAATTAAAACAAGTCCACAAATGTCAAAATCCGAACTTAAACATATCCCATTTAAATTTAAGAGATTGTCTCAAGACCAGATTTGATGTATTAGACACTAGTGATCAAAGACCAGAAGAGTTTGAGATAATTTCAAGAAAATCATACAGAAAGAAAATAAAAGATCATTCAGAAGATAAGAAAAAGGAAAAGACCAAAATGGATGTCAGAAGAGACTCTGAACTTGCTCATCAACATAGAGATTCTAGAGGAAGTGGAAGATATGAGGAGGTGAAAGAGCTGAATAGAAAATTTCAAAATGAAGATCTACAGTACAGAGTCAAGTATTATAATGAAATATGTAAAGACATGAAGTTAGAAAACCAAAAGGAAAGAACATGCTCAGCATAACTCAACCTGAAAGAAGTGAAGGAAAAATTCAAGCCTCAACTTGAAATATTGAAGGATACCATGGGAAAAATGGAGTCCTGGTTTGGCATTGTAGGATAAATACTTGACCACAATGTCAGTTTGAATTACAACATCAGTAGTTCAAACTCATTAACAACTCTTCAGAAATTATATTAAAGGTTGCTATGAGTTGGAACATATCCAGTGGCACTTAACAGCAACAACAAAGGGCAAAATATTGAGTGATGGAGAAAACATAAAAAAGAAGATGGAAGAAAT
>NW_006409136.1:145761-148399 GCF_000296735.1 Chrysochloris asiatica
TGATGTAGTGCATTAGGCAAATCTGTTGCACAAGCTTTCTTTAAAGTGTTCAAGAGTAAAGCTGTGATGTGAGTTTTAGGACTAAAGTGCACCTTACCCAAGCCATGGTACTTTCAATAGCCTCTTATGTATGTGAAAGTTGGACAGCAAGTAAGGAAAACCATAGACAAATTGATGCATTTGAGCTTATTAAAAGTACCATGCAATGCCAGAAGAACAAAAAATGATGACGTACAGACAGAATGCCCCTTAGAAGTCAAGATGGTGAGACTTTGTCTCTCATACTTCAGACATATTATCAGGTAAGACCATTCCCTGGAGTATGGCATCATGCTTGGTAAAGTGGAGGGTTAGCAAAAAAAGAGGGAAAAGCTTACTGATATAAATTGGCACAGTGGCAGCAACAATGGGTTCAAGTGTAACAATTGTGGCGATGATGTCCAATAGGGCAATGATTTATCCTCTTACACATATGGTCCTTTTGAGTCACAACCAATTTGACAGCAGCCAACAACAACAACTTCAGTTATTAATCACTAATTTTTTAAAAAATGTATCCCTCTCTCTATATTTTTTAATCTATTTTAAATGATCATATGTATATTTATTCTTTGCACCATAAAATTTATATAAGGATTGAGGTTTAGCACATGAAATATTTTTTAAAACTATTAAGAACAGCAAGGTAAATAAAGAATATTAAATGTTTACTAGATTGTAGGCACTCTGCTGAGTGCTTTATATATGAACAAATCAAATGTCAATAAAATAGTGCTTATTTTTTTCCTTATAATAGTTTTTGCTGTTTTTGAATGCCGTTGAGTTGGTTCCAACTCATAGCAACATTCTATAGGATTTCTGAGGAGCAGCTGGTGGATTTGAACTGCTGACCTTGTGGTTCACAATCCAGTGCTGATCTTACAGCACCACACCTTGATTCCAAAGAGCATGCCAAATCATTCTAAAATAGTTTTTACTGGATTATAGTTCTAAACTAAAGCAGAATATCCTGATAAGTTTATTAGTATAAGGTCTATGTCTCTATAAGGTCTATGTCATTAAAATTAATTATTCTATACTTTTATAGCAAAATAACTGATAGTTTTTATACAACCACTTTTGGCATGTGTCATTTAAACTAAATTTAAATCTGATTACAATTATTATATTATGATGATTATTGGTGCCTTATTATATAGATATAATTTATTGAGTTTTTTTCCATGTAGTTGAACTAACCTTTAATATACCCTTACACTAAACTAGGGCTGACATCGAACTTTAGTTCCTTTGGCAAGGGGAGTCCTCACCCAAGTGTCACTCTAATAACATAATCTGTCAAATGTTGTCCAGAGCTCCTCCATGAATAACAAAGGCTACAGTCACTGAAACTCCAAGGGTTTGTAGATTACCTTACTAGAAACCAATGTATAAGACAAAATTATATGGTAAAGTTTAATTTTGCATTCCATTTAGATGGTGAAGAAATATTGTGAGCCCTCTTTCACAGTCATCTCTTCTTTTTCCACATTCTACATACAGTAATATTTTAGGAGCAGAGATAAATATGAGGTTGTCAAGGAGCTCAGATTCAGATAAGGGAACTACTAAATAGAAATGTAACTATTGAACTTGACTGCAGTAGTACTTAAACAACTTTAGGCATTTTTCATAGCTTATTTAACTGCATGTAAAATATGTGAATTTGAAATATGTAAATGGAATCCTACTTAACTTTACCTAAAAATAAAAACAAACCTACATTAGTGGTATAGAACAGCAACATATATGATACAACTTTTGAATTTTAGAAATAAATATCCTCTTAGATATAATATTATATATTTCTTTCCAAAAATAGAACCTCATTTTCTTTGTTTGTTTTCTAAATTGAAAATTGTTGTTGTTGTTAAGTGCTGTCAAGTGGGTCCCAATCCATAGTGATCCTGTATAGGGTTTCCAAGGAGCAACTTGAAAATTATATTGTTTGAATATTCAAGTCAAACTTTTGAAATATTGGGATTATTAATACTAAATTTTCATCAGGATGCTATTGAGCAATGTGCTTAAGATCTTGACATAAAATCCAATTGACGTGCATCTCATTTCAGCCACATATGAATAAAACTCAATCATGATGTGATATTTAAGATCATTCACTGAAAGCACTTATCACAAAGTCTATCACTTCTCAGGTATATATTCATAAGTCATTAGATTGCCTCTCCTCCTATACATGAGACAATCTAAGGTATTCCAGTGATTTCCCCAAGCTTAAAACTTGTAATTAGTAAATGGAAATTTAAAGTAAGGTTTCCATGATATCTATAGAAATGATACTTCCCTAACTCCTTACCATGAACTAATCTCAATATTTAATTGAACAATGATGCTTTATATGAAGCAGGCTATATAATATGTGTCTAAATGAAATTACACTAATTGAATAATCGTGTTCAAATAAAAAAAAATTCGAATGAAAATGCTAAAAGAACACACTCTTTCTATATGTTTCTGTTGTTAAATGTCATAGAGTCAGTTCCAACTCATAGCAATCCTGAATAGGTTTTCCAAGAGGTAGCTGGTGAATTTGAATATTTCTATTCAATATATATATTCAATACATATATATATGTAT
>NW_006409136.1:149124-149730 GCF_000296735.1 Chrysochloris asiatica
TTCCATTTCATTTTTGACAACTTCCAATTTTCCCAGATTCATACTTCGTACATTCCATGTTCTGATTTTCAGTGGATGTTTACACCTGTTTCTCTTTATTTTAATCTGTGGTCCATCAGCAAATGAAGGTTCTGTGAGCTTTACTCTCCCGAGCTTCACCCTATTCACGTCATCATGGTCAACTCTACTTTGAGGAGGCATTTTTTTTTTCCCCCAGTCTCATTCTGAGTGCCTTCTCACCTTCTGGTCCTGTATCTAGCAGTGTTTCTCTGCTATTTATAGATTTTTCAGTGACTAGCGCTTCAGAAGTAGTTCGTCACTCTTTCTTCCTAGTCTGTTTTTGTCTGGAAGCTCTTCTGAAACCTGTCCACCATGGGTGACCCCTGCTGGTTATTCAAAATACTGGTGGCAGAGCCCTCAGAATAATAGCAACTCAAACCACCACAGCATGACAGAGAGACGAGTGGTGGCCGTTTGGTTTTATGTGTATACTGTCTTTTTAAATTTCGATGTCAATCTTGATGCAATCCTAATATAATCAAGATACAATCAAGATGTGAGATATCGGTGCTTGATGTCCGATGGAACTTGGCTGAAAGCAGAGAA
>NW_006409136.1:150535-152368 GCF_000296735.1 Chrysochloris asiatica
GCTGGGTAAGGTGGAGGGTCAGAGAAAAAGAGGAAGACCCCCAACTAGATGGATTGGCCAGGTGGCATCATTGATGGCATCAAGTGTGGCAGCGGTAGTGAGGTTGGCCCAGGATTGGACATTGTTTCGTTCTGCTGTGCATGGGGTCACTATGAGTTGGTTCCAACTTGGTGGCACCTGACAACAACAACAACAACAATATAGTTATCTTTATACATATACATATAAACATATATAGAGAGAGATTTCTTCAATATTTTGGTTGTACACATTTATTTGATTATACACATTTACATATATTTTTGAATCACTTCCATTGTATGACAGAGTTATTAAGACTTGGTTATCTACCACCATGTATACTTCCTGTATAGATGGCTTTGTAAAATGAACTGATTGTTTCTTAGGAAAAAGCATTTTTTGTAATACTGCATGCATAATAAAATAAACATTAAGATACTGGTAAAGGAATGCTTTAAATATTTAAATATTTCAATGCAACAAATTATTGAACTCAGCTGAGAAGTATAAAGGATTGTGGAATGAATGTTTAGTGCCATGTTTTGAAGCTTGGTGTCAGAACTGGGAGGCATTACGATAGTTCCAGACTTGTGGCAGCATGTAATTATGTAAGTGAAAGAATGAAGGAACATGGGAAGGAAGTTGTTTCTTAGAAGGTTACTTTGGCTATTGCTTTTTAACTATAATGGATGAAAGGTATTTAAGATGTTGTGCTGCCAAAAAAAAAAAAAACCCCAAAAGACACTGTACTGCAAATAAGGGTAGAAAATCTTCTACTGTAGTCACCTGGAGTTAAAATCCAGCCAGTCTAAGCAAGGTTTCCTGATGTTTAACACACCAAAATGTATTATAGAAATAAATACTGGATATCATGATTACAAAGAACTTGTAAGTCTGTTGTCAGCCTATATTTCTTTTGATATACTAACAGGGGAGTTAGGAATTGCCCAAAAGGAACAGGCTTTATTATAAACTAGTACCTTGAGTATGGAGTATTGGAACTTAAGTAGAAAACCTTTGTTCACCCAAAACTGCTAAGAGTACAGTGATTTACACTTGAAGGAAAGATCTTCAAAGGGGTAAAAAATGGCTGGCATTTTGAATTTTAGCAAGCAGTTTGCAATTGGATGCTGTAAGGCAGAAAGATCTATGCTCATTAGAGAAAAACCCATTTGGGGACTCAGTGTTAAAGGGAACTGGCAAACAAATAGTGTACTGTGCTCATTTTGGTGACCACTTGTGTCAACTTGATGGGTGAGAGTAAGGGAAAGTACAGCAATGAAGAGATAGGTTGAGAGAGAAGAGGAGGTACTGGATGGTCTGGACCTTAGGGAGTTGTGTGAACTCCTGAGCCTATGTGCACGATCTAGATCATGGTGGCAAGGACTGGGATACAGAAGAGGCCAACTGGACAGAAGTACTAGGGAGGTATATGTGGATTCCCAAGCTTTCACCTTGTATCCATTTGACCTAACTAGGATTCATAGAGTTGAGCTGACCAGAAGCCAACCAAATTAAAAGAGAGGTTTTTAATAGTCAACTTATGTAAATTACTACAATATTGATGAGTTTCTCTGAACTGGACATTGCTTATGGAACCAGATGCCCGCAGTTCCAACAAGAACAGAAGATTCTTCATATTAAAAGACATGATTGTCTCCAGAGTATTAGGTTGAGAGCGATGGATAACTTAGAAATTGAAGAGATAAAGGCATGAAGTGGCTGGTTTATAAGCTTTTATGAGTATGTTGTTGTTGCTAAGTGCTGTGGAGTTGCTTCTGACTCATAACAACCCTGAATAGGGTTTCTGTG
>NW_006409136.1:153183-155247 GCF_000296735.1 Chrysochloris asiatica
ATGGTATCTGAGTTCTGTATGACCATTGCAATGGATTATTGGCCCAGCTGTTTAGAGTGCTGTGGAAGGAATGGTTGGTGCTATCAAATTTGCACCAGTTCACAAAGAAATTCTATGGGTGAAGAATTTGAAATTTAAAAAGTATAAGCTATATGAGAAATCACAGAATGTAAAAATGAGCTGGAGTATTTAATAAACAACTAAAATGAACTTCTAGAAAATTTTTAAAAAATCCATGAAATTAAAAATATATAATTGAATAGCTGAGTAAGTATTATATAAGTATACAGATGATTAACTAATTATTCATATTGAATAGTTCTGAAGGAATTTTCCAAGATGCAAGCCAGAGTCCTGTGGAAGTTTAATTAGGTGATCAAGAGAATAGGATAAGATGCTTTAATGTAAAATGAATAGAGGCAACTGAATATAATAAAAACATTTGGTGATAAAATATTCAAATAAATAAAGCCACACAATTACGAAGGATTGAAAAGCACGCACACATCTTCCCACGGGCAAAGCACACACCTGATTTTCTTTTAGTGAAAGATAAGAACACCAAAGAAAGAGTGACCTGAAAAATAAAGAGAGGCAAAAATAATTCCCACAGTAACCAAGATGACTGTAGACTCTTACCCATAAAGGATTGAACTCAAGCATATAAAATATGGAAAGAAATTAATTCCCACTTTAAATCAGTAATTTATTACTCTGTAGTGAGAGCAAAGTGAAGACAATTTCATGAAATAAATAGCTATGATGGTGTTTTGGGCTAGGTGCTTTGCTGCTAACTACAAGGCTAGTAGTCCAAGCACACCAGAAACTCAGCAGGAGAAAGATGAGGGTATCTGGACCCACAGAGATTTACAGTATCAGAAACCATGGATATAGTTTGTTATGCGTCAGAATGAATTAGATCACAGAGGATGGCAGTGACAATGGAAGTACTTTGTTGTTGTTGTTGTTAAGTGCCGTCGAGTCGTTTCCGACCCATAGCGACCCTGTACAGGGTTTCCGAGGCTGTAAATCTTTACGGGAGGAGACTGCCTCATCTTTCTCCCGTGGAACAGCTGGTAGTTTCGAACAGCTGGCCCTAAGGTTCACAGCCCGATTCGTAACCACTACGCTACCAGAGCTCCATGGAAGTACTTTAGGACTGAGTATATATCATACAGAATAAAGTGAGATAAAATTTTAGTAACCAAAACCATATTACTAATTATATTGCTAAATCCAAAGTTATACTGACATTATGGGTAATAAAAATGACTATATATAACAGATGAGTAAAAATGAGGTAAAATTAATATAATATTTCAGATAATATAAAAAAAAAACCTCAAGGATAGAACCCACTAATGATCTATATAGTGCATTATCCTTAGTTCCTTGTATTTTTCAAGATTATTGTAGAGATAAAAAATGTTGTTGCTGTTTGGTGCCATTGAGTCAGAACCAACTCGTAACAATTCTATGTACTAAATAGCAAAACACCACCAGAACCTGCACCAAACACAATTGTTGATACATTTGAGCCCATTGCTGCTGCAACTGTGCCAATCCATCTTATTGGGGGGTCTTCCCCTTCTCCTCTGGCCATGCACTTTACCAAATATGATATCCTTTTTCAGGGACTGATCCCTCCTGATAATTATGCCCAAAGCATGAAAGACAAAGTCTTCCATAGAAGATTCTGGTTGTACTTCTTCCAACACAAATTGTTTTTTTCTCTTGGAAGTCCATGGTATTTTTAATATTCTTCTCCAACAACATGGCTCAAATACATCAAATCTTATACGATCTTTATTCATTGTAAAACTTTCAAATGCAAATAAGGTTATTGAAAATACCATGGCTTGGGTCAGGCGCACCTTAGTCCTCAAACTGACATCTGTCCTCTTCAACACTTTAAAGAGGCCTTGAGCAGCAGATTTGCCTAATGCAATGTATTATTTGATTTCTTGACTATTGTTTCCATGAGTGTTGATGGTTGATCCTAGTAAAATGAAATCTTTGACAACTTCAATCTTTTCTCCACTTATATGGAGATGGTGATTGCTC
>NW_006409136.1:155662-158081 GCF_000296735.1 Chrysochloris asiatica
CTTTTGCATATTCAATAAAGCACAGGTAAATATCTTTCTGGTATTCTGTGCTTTCATCCAAGATTTATCTGATATCAGCAATAATATCCCTCATTCCACATCCTCTTCTGAATCTGCCTGGAACCTCTAAAAGTTCTCTGTCAGTGTATGATTGCAGCTATTTTTAAATTATCTTTAGAACATTTCACTTGCATGTAGTATTAATGATATGGTCCAATGATTTCTGCATTCCATTGGGTCACTTCTCTTTGGAATGGGCATGGATATGGATCTCTTCCAGTCAGTTGGCCAAGTAGTTGTCTTCTAAATTTCTTGGCAGACATGAGAGAGTGCCTTCAGTGCTGCCTCAGTTTGTTGAATGATCTCAATTTGCATTCCATCAATTCCCAGTGCTTTGTTCTTTGAAAATGCCTTCAATGCACCTTGGAATTCTTCCTCCAGTGCCATTGGTTCTTTTTTTTTTTCCAAACCAAAGGTCTTACATATTTATTAGCCAACTTCTTTAAATACGGAAGAATAAAGGAAGAAACCTAAAGTTTTGCAAAACATGTTCGATTGCTCAAATCTTGGCCAATTGAACTTGATGTGGTAGATAGAGTGCTAGGACTTGGGTATACTCTGTGCTGTGTCCTCACATGTGCAACTCCTTGGAGACCCAGCTTGATTCTTCACCAGTGTCTTCTCTTGGAGTTGTATCTGATTTTATTACCAGTTTTCATTCAAATCCATTGGAGAATGGGATGCTTTTGTTTTTGACCAGGTATCTCTTGATTCTGAAAGTCTTATGAGAAGACATAGCAGCAGTCACACAATGCTGAAGAGATGAAGAGGTCATTGGTTCTTGATCATATGCTACTCCTTAAAATGGTTGAACATCAACCACTTCTTTTTGGTACAGTGACTCTTTATTTTCTTTCCAACTTCTTTTGATGCTTTCTTTATCATTCAATATTTTGCTTATAGAATCTTTCATTACTGTAAGTTGAGGCATGATATTTTTCTTCAGTTCCCTAAGCTTCACAAATACTGAACATGTATTTGTTTTTGGTTTTCTAACTTCAGGTTTTTTGACATTTTCTTATATTATTTGACTATATGTCCTTGAGCTACCTTTTGAAGTTTTCCATTCAGCTCTTTTACCTCCTCATTTCTTCCATTTGCTTTAGCATCTTTATGCTGCAAGTTTCAGAGTCTCTTTTGATATACATTTTGGCCTTTTCCTTCTTTCTTGTCTTCTTAATGACATTTTGCTTTCTTTCTATATGATGTTTTTAAATTACATTTGTATCTTAACACTGAAATTGTTTCTCATACAGGTTAAATAAATTACATACAATCAAAACTCAAAGAGAATAAAAGAAAATAAAAACAGTGACTTAAAAAAATCCAAGATAGAAAAGGGGAAAAATAGTGTTTCCATAATATATTTATGATAATAATTAATAATTGGTATAGAATTAGATCACAGAACTTCCCAAATAATTTACATGCAATGATGCTGTTATTATTGTTATGTTCCTTTGGGTCCGTTCTGACTCTTAAGTACCCTATCATAAGACCACTATGAGTAGGTACTGACTCAATGGCACCTAACAACAACAACAACAAGAGCAGGCTGAAGCTCAAGAAAATTAAAACTGATCTTGAAGAGCTAAAATATGACTTGAATAGATCCTACCTGAGTCACTGTACCAAGAAATAACTGATGCCTGTGGCACTGTGGGCAAGGTAGGTGGTTCAAGTTCACCAGCTGCTCTTTGGAAACACTGTACATTGTCCTTATGATCTGAACTAACCCAATCGCACTTAGCAAGAACAACAACTATTTCAAGAGGTAGCATCAGGTCAAGAACTGATAGTATTGAAGGAATAAGTTCAAACTACACTGAAAGCATTGGTAAAAAACAGTGTCCTAGGAATTAATAGAAATCAAATTAAAATTTGAATTGTTGATGCTGTTAAGTGTCATTGAGTCATTTCCAACTCAGAGAGACCCTGTACAGGGTTTGTGAGGATAGTAAATATTGAAATTTGATATTTAAATTGAATACATCTGCAGTGTAGTGAATTACTTCATATGACTCTTATACCCATAGTCTTTTTAACTCCTACCAATCAACATTTTTTTTCTTTATGACTCTATGTAAGAGAAGATACTGATAGTATTATCTGAATCAGTTATAATAATTAACAGAGATAATTGTTATTATAAACACTGGGAATTCTAACATGAGTATAAAATGAGCTATCTCCAAAGTAGGAATACGTGATTTTACTAACATTCAAAAAAAGTGCCAAGAGTGGAGCATGTCATTTGGACCCAAAGTTGTTTGGTCTTCAACCACAGGACAGAAAGTCTTACACAAGAGGAATACTAGAGGAGTGTTAGAGGACAGCATTAGCAGATGCAAGAACCAGA
>NW_006409136.1:158862-160692 GCF_000296735.1 Chrysochloris asiatica
GGAACCAATTTGGTGGCACACTGCCACCACCACCAGTTTTCATTTTACGAGACTCAATCAATTATGTATTTACTCATTCATTCATTAATATGATCATGCAACAAATGTATATTAAATACATTCTAGTTACAGATATCATTTCAGGATTTAATCATATGCTGAGGATAATACCCCTACCCTCATGAAAATGATAAATCATAGTAAAGGTCTAATATAATTAATTATAAGTGCTATAAGTGATGACAAGTGTTTTTAGGAGCATGTAGTAGAGGTTGATAGTGACAGAAATTTGAGTTTGTGAAGTATGTAACTAGTGTATGAACTCATCTCCTGTGCAACACTGACAGGACTGACTGAACATGACATGGAAGCCAGTCTCAGGAACAGACCCGAGCTGGGTAGCAGAAGGAATAATGATTCTCACATAACTAGAAACTACAGAGAAATTCTGGCTTACTAGTAATTTAGAATCTTAATTGCTATATTTTCACAATAAATTTAAAAGATACAGCAAAATTCTTTTCCCTAGAACACTATTTGCATAGCGCATTCATAAGTGGCACATGACAAACAGGAAACTCACGTATAAAAAAGTGGATGATTTTTTCTTTAACTGAAGGGGTTATCAGAACATTCATGGTAAATCTCAAGAAGAAATGTACAATTTGCAGTGTTCCCTGAATATATTACAACATGGAACTTCTCATTTTAGAATATTTTTTGAATAAATAGTTGGAAGAACATATATTCTGTGGTACATGATTGTGCACCTTAGACCACTTTTAGAAAAAGCACTACCCCTAATTGTTATTGTTGTCAAGTGTTGTTGAGTCAGTTCCAACTCATAGTGACCCTGTATAGAGTTTCTAAGGAATGGCTGGTGAGCATGAATCGCCAACCTTGTGATTCAAGCTAACTTCGCAGTCCAGGGCGTTAACCCACAGTGCCACACCCTTAATAGTCTCTGATAAATGATGCTGGACAACAAAAATTATATGTTCCATTTCAATCTATAAGTACAATATACAGCATTGTCAGAATGCGTTGGAAAAATTTGAATGGCACGATATGTTTTTGCCATGTATAATAGATGACTGTGGGAAAACATTTCAGTTAATTGAGTTCACAGTAAGGCAATATGGTTTATAACTCAAAACCAGGAGTAATATTAAGTAATAGAAAACCAGAAATGTAAAGTTTACATGAAAATGTCAGGCATAAGTAACTTTCATTAGCAGCTTTCACTGCTGAGAATAAACTAGAAAAAGACAGGTATAGTGAAGAAAACACTAGACTTGACTACAAGAGACCTTAATTCCTTTCCCTGTCTTCTATTACTATCGATGAAACTTTCTTTAAGCTTTGCTAAGGCCACAAAGTTGGTAGTTCAAACCCAATAGCCTTTCCTTGGAAACCCTATACAAGGCAGCTATGAGTCAAATCCTACCAATCCTGAGAACAGTTTTAAAGGAGTAGCTAGTGGACTTGACAAATCTGTTAAAGCTCAGAGAATTGCAGTAGCATTTTCATGTTGGCAGTGTTAGTTAGTAGATTGTATTGTATTTTAAATAATACAATACAATCACTGACACTAAAAGTTGTTAGAAGATATAAAAATGGAACCTCAAATCACTGTCATTCCTTGCTTTCTTCTTCCCCCCTCTCTTAATAGACAATCTTGCCTATGAGGAGTAACTTTAAAACTAAAACCCAACATATGTATTTTTTAAATAATTGTTTTATCTTGAATTATATGATAGTTTACATGGGAGAACATGAGTTTTACATTCATTCTATCATATATCATTTCTTTGCCATAGTTACAATCCT
>NW_006409136.1:161228-161795 GCF_000296735.1 Chrysochloris asiatica
AATGATTCTTGCTGTAAGGATTTATTTCCTCTTTTGAGCTACTGCATCCATAGGTGTAGGTCAAGCTCATCAAATTGTATCAGATGACACTTTTTTCCTCTTCTTTCTTCTTCAGGTTGAGCTCTGATCATCCAGTCATTGAAGCCAGGTCAAGTGGGTGTTATCTGCAAGTGTGGGTGTTCTTGCGTCTATCTGCTCTCTTCTTATCAGCTGGACGTTTCACTCTCCACTCTAGTCCTCTGTGACTGTGTCACTGACTCTGAGTCCATGAGTCCCCAGGCCTTGCCATACTGCTGGCCGATCAGGTCTCCACCCAGGGTCACAAGAGTCTATTGAACATTGTAGGGCTTAGCTTGCCGCTTCATTGATGTTCTTCAGTCACTTCCCCTTATGGGTGACGTGCGTGGTCACCAGTCAGAGCATGTATTCCCATTGAGTCTTAGTCTTGGAAGAGGATTTGCACTGCGGGAACCCGACCACTTGCCTTGATGTCTCCTGGGCAGGCAACTTTCTTGTACTTGTAGTAACAGTCAGACTGCCTTTATTGTTTTTTATTTTTCCTGTAGG
>NW_006409136.1:163776-164465 GCF_000296735.1 Chrysochloris asiatica
ATGAGTTCCTTATCCAATATGTCATTGCAAAAGATTTTTTTCCCAGTCTGTGGGTTCCCTTTTTACTCTCCTGGTGAAGTCTTTTGATGCACACAAGTTTTTAATTTTTAGTATGTCCCACTCATCTATTATGTCTAGTTTTGTTAGTGTACTTTTCAAAATGTGTGGCAGTCTGTATATGCCCTGGATTAGCGCCCTACCCAACATAATTTTAACCTAGCTAAAAGAGCTGTGGTACTGTAGCGGATTATGAGCTGGGCTATTAATTGCAAGATCAGCAATTCAAACTGACAAATTCCCCAAAGATTTACAGCCTGGGAATGGGGTCACTATGAGTTGGATCTGATTCGATGGGACACAACCAGCAACCTAGTCAAACTAGTGTTATATCATATATATCATTTGACATTTTTAACAACTCTGTAAGGCAGTGTAGATACTATAATCTATAATTTCAGATTAGAATCCTGAATAGTGTTTCCAGGAGTCATGGCTTGGCACTGTAGGATAAACCCTGGACTGCTAACTGTAAGATTACCAATTAAAACTCACATTCTTATCAATGGAGAAAAGTTGAAGTTGTCAAGGACTTCGTTCTTCTTGAATCAACCAACTATCAACACTCACGGAAGCAGCAGTCAAGAAATCAAATGGCGTATTGCATTAGGCAAATCTGCTGCACAAGATCT
>NW_006409136.1:164845-186318 GCF_000296735.1 Chrysochloris asiatica
AACAAGATGGATTGGCCAAGTGACAGCATTGATGGACTCAAGTGTGGCAACAGTAGTGAGGTTGGCCCAGGATCGGGCAGTGTTTCATTCTGCTGTGCATAAGGTCGCTATGGTTCGGTACCAACTAGATGGTATCTATCAGCAACAACAACAGTCGCTCTCTGTGAACACTATACAGGGTATCTATGAGCGGGTCTGTATAAGGCGGAAATGACTCCATGGTACTGAACAGCAATAATTCCAAGTATCATCTGGTGGGTTTGAACAACCAACCTTGGGGCTTGTAGTACAGTGCTTATTCTGTATTACCACAATGGGACTCCAAAGTCAGGCTGTCAGGATTAGGATTCAAATCCATGCCTCCAGGGAATGTTGTGTCCTGAACATTACACCTCAGACCCCTGGACATCAAGACTTGCATTTGTTGTTGATCTTGTCATTATGTCCATTGAGTCAGTGTGACTCATAGAGACCCTGTAGAGGGTTTCCAAGGCTGTAAATCTTTGGGGGAACAGAAAACCTCATCATTCTTCCATGAGCAGCTATTGGATTCAAACTGCTGACATGTGGTTCACATTCCAATGCTTATCTCACATTGTCAACCAAATGTCTAGACTCCCTTGTTGCTATGTCTTTCAATCAGATGTACACTATTATAGACTTCAACTTGGATTGAAACATAAAGAAGGAGAGTGAGGAGAGTTTATGTTTTACAAGCATTTGTGGTAGTAGAGATATCCATCTCTGAAAGAAAGTAAAGATGCATAGTGAAGTGTCCTACTCAAGGGTGGCATTGGCCCTAAAGTCAGCAGAGAGTGTTTCATCATACATCTCCTGGTTTTGCCTTGCTGCTTCAAATGTCTCTACATTTGGTGAGCCACCTAATAAAAATTAACACATTCACTTAGTAGATTCTATGGTTTATAGCCAGTTATATAGGATTTGAGAGTAGAATACGGTGACACAGTAGCAAGTTAGAACTATAAGCAAAAGAGTATGGACAGGTGTATGTGCTTGTGAGGGGGAGAAAAGCAAAATTTAATTTTATACAATGTGCCTAAGAATCAATCAATAATCTATTAAATCACTATGTTTTGAGTTTTTTTTTTTTTCATTTATGAAGCTCTGTATCATAAAGTAGTTTCATATTTAAAGCAGTCAAATATTATATTCATTTTTATATTAAATGATGTTCTTCTCTCAGGCAGCCATTAAAATAATTTTATATATAATTGTACTTAACACATTTTATTAAGTAATATTGGTATTTATCTCTAGAGTATTTGATATTTAATTAGATTTATAAGATGAAGCAAGAGCTAAATCTTATTTTTTGTTTATTATTTTATAATATACATTATTCATGTACTAAAAATACTTGACATTTAAAATAAATCTCAGCACATCATATGGTTTAGGGGAGCACTTTTGAATGATTTGATAACTATATGCAATTGATTTCATGGTTCTAGTTTCTAATTCTTCAAAAATAAAATTGTTTTCATTTTGCATTCACTGGATCTAATTTGAGTGTTCTTGTCTTACTAAGCCAGCCCAACCATTATTATTATAAATTTATTTAAAATTTGAGTACTTGAAAAATGGGCACCAGTTGCTGGAGAAGGATATCATCATGTTTGGTAAGGTGGAGGGTCAGAGAAAAAGAGGAAGACCCCAGAGAGATGGATTGGCAAAATGGCAGTATCAATGGGCTCAAGTGTGGCAACAATTGTGAGGTTGGCCCAGGACTGGGCAGTATTTTGATGTGTTGTGCATAGGATCACTATGAGTCGGTACCAACTTGATGGTACCTAACAACAACAACACTGTCATTTTATCATTTTGATTAATTTTAATTCAGATTTCTTGCTAAGATAAACATTAAAAATGTTAAGAAAATGAAATTCTAAATAATAAGGAAATAAGTACAATAAGATAAGATACGATACAGTATTATAATAGAGTATTATGCATTTGTTGAATTCCATAATTTAAAAATTGTATAAAAATTAATAATATGGTAAACATAACATGTACTTAAAATATGAATATTTTGTTTAATATGAAAACTGAAATTATATGTTATAAGCTGTATATTGTATATTAACTCTTCTATATATTTATAATTCTTATCCTATATGTGTCTCTGTCTATATCACCCATTTTGTAGTTTCTAAAATGTGTAGTTCTTGGTCGTGGTGGTTATGTGCTGTGGAATCGGTTCCAACTAATAGTGACACTGTATAGGGTTTCTGAGGCTTTAAATGTTTATGGGAGCAGAAAGCCTCATCTTTCTCCCATGTAACTGCTGGTAGTTTCGAACTACTGACCTTGAGGTCAGCAGTCTGACTCATCACCACTACACTACTAGAGCTCCTTGTGTAATACTTAAAAGTGATAAAAAATAGTTCCATTTGTAGTGCTATCAGTTGTTTTGTAGAAAGACTGCTAAAAGTCAATCCTTCACTGCATTGTCTGGATTTTTATTTCTAACTTGAAATAATAAAAATAAGGATCTTTTTTGAAATTTTCACAGTTGTTTTAAATACACCATAAATGGTTATCTCAAGGATATATCTTTTTAGCCAATTTCACTTCTTAGTTGTTGTATCAGTAGTAAAAGAAATGTTGACACTTCAAAGGTACACACACACTACAGTAATCATCAGTACCACATTAATATTGAGATCCCGTTTACCTTTTCCAAGATTCCAATTTTTATTATTTTATAACTTGGCTTGTGCTAGCATATTTAGGATTCATGAGAACCAGAAATTCACTTGTTTATTTTATTGCAAAATCTCAACATCCAGAATAGTGTCTGGAGTATACTGTATGTTCACTAAGTTCATTTAAAAAGAAATTGTAGCAGAAAATTTCCACTGAAATTACTATATAGGGCATATGTAATGTAACAACTAAAAAACAAATGGACTTATTGAACAAATTATTAGTATATGTCCAATGTCAGTTGACTCAACCATTTAAAGTGGTATAGCTCCACTCGGCTAATTAATTATTTTTTTTGTAAAAGGAAGTTTTGAATAAATGATTTACCATACATATCTATACAAACCTATTATTATCTTCCAGGTATGGTCATAATATTTTTTATACTTCTTTATTCATTTTACGTATGCCAGTTTTATTGTTGTTTGGTCTGAAAGGTCGGTGGTTCAAGCTTACTAGCTGCTCCTTGGAAACCCTATACAGGTTCGCTATGGGTCAGAATAGACTCAAAGGCACTTAACAACAACAACAGTTTTATTGAGTCAAAGTTGCATTTCATTATTCTTCCAATTTTAGTTTAAATAAGTAATTGTGCTAGGTGTGTTTCTGTGTGTCAGTGTTGAATTATCTGTCAAGAATTTGTTTTCAAATTATTTATTTCCTGAGTACCTACTTTATACAACCACATTCTATGCCTCATTCTGTTCAAAAATATTTTTTGGTATATGTAAAAGTTCCACATAAGCACAACTAAATTTTCTGAAACTCCCATCCATCATAATGTTTTTCATAATTCATTATCATCTGCACAGTGTAATGTCTTCACATATTAATGAAACATGGGTAAATATCTTTCTGGTGTTCTTTGCTTTTGCCCAAATTCCATCTAACAATAACAAAAATATTCCTTATTAGCCAGAGTGCTTTTTGGAGGCCAGGATGGCCAAACTTTGTCTCTTATAGTTCAGACATATTGTTAGGAGGGACCAGTCACTAGAGAAGGACATCATGTTTGGTAAGGTGCAAGGTCAGAGAAAAAGAGGAAGAACCCCAGAGAGATAGATTGGCGAAGTGGCAGCATCAATAGGCTCAATCAAGCGTGGCAACAATTGTGAGGTTGGCCCAGGACCGGGCAATGTTTTGTTCTGTTGTGCATAGGGTCGCTATGAGTTGGTACTGACTCAATGGCACCTAACAACAAAAACAACATATATCTTCTTCTGAATACTTGAAGTTCTGGCAGTTTTTATTGGTGTGGTTGCTGTTGACTTTTATTATCTTCAACAAAATCATCTTAGACTGTGATAATTTTATCAATATTAATATTTACCTATATTAATGTAATATTGTTCATTTATTTTTTCATTTGGCTTGATTATCTTTTGATTGAGTGGGCATGGGTATGAATCTCTCCCAGTCTCTTGGTCAAGTAACTGTATTCCAAATTTTGGGAATAGAGGAGTAAGTGCTTCCAGTTTTGCCTCAATTGAAGCATTTAAATTTGTATTTCAGCAATTCCTGGAATTTATTTTTGCTAATGCCTTCAGGGAAACTTGAACTTTTTCCTTCAGTACCAACAGTCCCTTATAATATGCTATTTCCTGAAATGACTGAATGTCAATTCATTTTTGATACAGAGACTCTATGCATTCCTTCCATCTTATTTTGGTGTTTCCTGTGTTATTCAATTTTTGTCTATAGAATTTTTCAGTAGAGCAAGTTAAAGCTTGCTAATTTGTGTAGATTAATAAAATTATTGATAATTTATTAAAGAAGGTTTAATTGTATCATATTATTGTGAAACATTTGTGTTTCAGTGCTAAAATGGAGACAGATATAAAATGCTTAGTGAACTATATAAAGTTCTTTCCATGTAAAAAGAATTTCATGAGTCACAATAATGACAGTGATAAATGTATTTCACAAATGGCATTTCTAAAATTGATCACTTTCTTGTAAGAGGGGACTTCAAAAGTTCCTGGGTAAATGGAATTAAGAGATAACAGAATTTTTCCATGGACCTTTTGACATCCCCTCATTTATGCTGGATATCAGGCTCAGAAGGGAAACCTATGAACTAGACATTAGAATGATAAGTTGAACTAAGAGATTTGGCTTAAAGGAAAATGTCTGGTAAAAATTCAGTAAAAGATTCTTGGTAAACCATATATAATATTTATTAATCAACAAATTATTAGAATAAAGCAATGATGATATCAGACCGATGCAAAAATTTCAAAATAATTGTGGCAATGTCTTTTCCACCATGCGTACAGGATGAAATAGCTGACATCTTAACAGGAAAAGCTCTCGTATCAAGCAAAATATTTCTCTTTCTCTTAATAGTGAAAGTAAAAAGGAATGCAGTCATTTAGCAGAATAGCACTGCTACTCATCTTTGTAATTTTCAGAAATGATAAATTTATTTTAGATTCCTTGGTTCTGTTGCTTTACAGTGCGTGTAATCTTGAGTTTTGGTGTCAGACTGATTTATGTTAGGTCCATAGATTTCCTGTCTACCAGCTGTGTCTTTTAAGCAAGTTATTCAACATTTCAAAGTTTCAAAACATCTTTTGATAAAAAAGGTAGTGTTAGTTGTTTCTGTTTATATAAGGATATTGTAAATACATGATATATTGCCGACAAATCACTTAGCATAGTATCTGCTTTAGCTTATATTTTCAGTACATCTTAACTATTTACCAACATCACCATCAACCTAACACCATTTGGTATATGTAAAAGTTATGGTATAACTTTTACAATAATTACAGTACTACTAATACTGATGATGGAAGGAGCTCTGGTAGCGTAGTGGTTACGAATAGGGCTGCGAACCTTAAGGTCAGCGGTTCGAAACTACCAGCCACTCCGCGGGAGAAAGATGAGGCTTTCTACTCCCGTAAGGATTTACACCCTTGGAAACCCTGTACAGGGTCGCTATGGGTCGGAACCGACTCGACGGCACTTAACAACAACAACAATACTGATGATGCTTCTTCTCTCCTAATACTTCAGTGTTTACAATAAGAAACAAAATGAGGATGACTTCATTGCCACCTATGTAAGCTAATAAGAATTCCCAATGAACCAATGTGTCTTCTTAGGGAATATGCAATGCTTCACCATACTGTCCATACATACATTTTATCCCACCATATTTCATGGGTATCCTGATGATACTTTGTAGAGAAATTAAAGGTAACTAATTAAAGAATGTATCATTCCAAATTTTTCTTCATTGTGTTACATGTGTCGATTTATCAGTATCCTTAGGTTTAATGTTAGAAAAAAATATGTATTTTATCACCCTGACTTTGTATATAAGGAAAACAAGGCATGCATAGGGAGTAGAAAGAATGGCAATTAGATTACAAAGTATATTGAGGAACATACTTAGGTTTAGTTATTAGAAACTGAATATTTTAATTAAAGTCACAAACTCAAGGGGGGACATAAAGAAAAAAATGTATATTTAATGAAGATACAGTTGAATAACAAAATTTCTCTTCATCTGTAAAACTATAAAATCGAGAATACAAGTTATCTGTTTGCAATGTACATTAGTGGAATAGGAACAAGGTGGATATTTCAATTACTACAGGGAGATTTTGGAAGAAAACAAGGAATAGAAGGTACCAAACAAGTCCAATACCTAGAAGAACAAATTACATTAGCTCTTAAAGCTTGAAGATAATGCTGTCTTCTTTGAGACCATGTAAGCAATGAGTTTGTCCTTCAGAACCTGGGTGTTGGGTTCTTGGTGGAGATCATTGGGTCCCTCAATTTTAGGCAACCCCATTCTCTAATGCTGCCACTCATCTATCATTTTGTCATACTGTAATAGCTTATGTGTTTCTGTGATGCTGAAAGCTATGCCATCAGTGTTTTGAATACTAGCAGGGTCACCCATGGTAGACAGATTTCAGCAGAGCTTGTAGACTAAGATAGACTAGGGAAAAGAAGAGGCAGACTACTTCTGAATTGTTAGCCACTGAAAACCATATTAAAAGAAGTGAAATATTGTCAGATATATTGCCAGAAGATGAACCCCTGAGTTTAGAAGGCACTCAGAATGCAACTGGGTACCAGCTACCTCCTCAAAGTACCAATGAACACATGATATGATTGGAGCACAGCTTTCACGACCTTCATTTGTTAATGGGACACAACTGCATGAGCTAAAAACATCTATTAGTAATCGAAACATGAAATTTACCAAGTATGAATCTAGGAAAACTAGAAGTTATCACAATGAAATGTAATACATACAGATATCCTAGATATTAATGAGCTAAAATGGACTGGTTTGGGCCATACAAAATTGAACAATCATATGATTTACTATGCAGGAATATCAAATTGAAGAGGAATGTTATAACAATCATTCACAAAAACAGTATTTCAAGATCTATCTTGAAGTACAGTGCTGTCTATGGTGAGATACTATCCATATGCCTACAAGAAAGACCAGAGATCACCACTATTATTCAAATTTACCCACCAACCACTAAAGTCAAAGATGATGAAGAATTCTATCAATTTCCTTAGGCTGAAATTGATCAGACTTGTAATCAAGATTCATTGATAATTACAGGTGATTGGAATGTAAAAGTGGTAAGCAAACAAGAAAAATTCATAGTTAGAATATATGGCCTTGGTGATAGAAACAATGCTGGAGATTGCTTAACAGAATTTTACAAGGCCAAAGATTTATTCATTGCAAATACCTTTTTTAAACAACATAAAAGATAACTATACACCTGGACCTCACCAGATGGAAGACGAATCGAATTGACTACTTCTATGGGAAAAGACAATGGAAAAGTTAGATATTATCAGTCAAAAGAAGGCCAGCGAAAGACTAGGGAATTCACCATCAAATATTCATATGCAAGTTCAGAATGAAGCTGAATAAATTAATACAAGTCCATGAGAGTCAAAAAATTATGTTGAATACATGCCACCTGAATTTAGACACCATTTCAAGAACACATTTGATGCATTCAATACTAATGACCAAAGTCCAGTAGAGTTGTGGGATGGCATTAAGAACACCATACAGGGAAAAAAAAAAAAAAATCATTAAAAAGACAGGAAAGAAAGAAAAGACAATAATGGATGTCTGAAGAGACTCTGAAATTTGCTCTTGAGTGTAGAGAAGCTAAGATCAATGTAAGACATGAGGAAGTGAAAGAGTTGAACAGAAAATGTTAAAGGGCATTTTGAGAAGACAAAGTAAAATATTCTAATGAGAAGTTCAAAGATCTGGAGTTTAAAAACCAAAAGGGATAAGCACATTAAGCATTCTCAAGCTTAAAGAACTTCAGAAGATATCCAAATCTTGAGTTATAATATTGAAGGATTCTATGGGAAAAATATTGAATGATGCAGAAAGCACTAAAAGAAGATAGAAGGAATACACAGAGCCCCTGTACCAAAAAAAAAAAAAAAAAAAGAAAAGAAATAGTTGGTGTTTACCATATCAAAAGGTAGAATACAATCAAGAACTGCTGGTACTGAAGAATGAAGCCCAAGCAATTTTGAAGGCATTGACAAAAAAAACAATCTTCACAAATTGACAGAATATAAATTGAAATTCTTCAACAAACTGATACAGCATTGGAGATGCTCATTTGTCTATGCCAAGAAATTTGGAAGACAGTTACTAGGCAACTGATTAGAAGAAATTCATATTTGTGTCCATTCCAAAGAAACATGACCAAAAGAATGTGGAAGTCATCAAACAATTTAACTATCATTAACATCACACACAAGTAAAATTTTGCTGAAGGTATTTAAGAAGCTATTGCAACAGTACATCAACAGGGAAGTGTCATAAATTCAAACCAGATTCTAAAGAGGACATGGAACCAGGGATATTACTCCTGACATTAGATGGATGTTGGCTGAAAGTAGAGAATATCAGAAAGATATTTACTTGTGCTTTATGGACTATGCAAAGTCATTCAACTGCGTGGATCATGACAAACTATGGATAGTACTGCGAATACTGAGTATTTCAGAACACTTGTTTGTGCTCAGGAGGAACCTGTATATAGACAAATAGGTAATCATTAGAACAAGACAAGGGGATACTGAGTGGTTTAAAATCTAGAAAGGTGTGCTTGAGGGTTTTATCCTTTCACCATACTTATTCAATCTGTATGCTAAGTAAATAATTTGAGGAGATGCATGATGTTAAGAAGAATGTGTCATAATGAATGAAGGAACACTCATTAACAATCCATGATGTGCAGATAATATAATCTTGCTAGCTGGAAGTGAAAAAGACTTAAAATACTTATTTATGAATCAAAGACTAGTTTTCACTATGTATTTTACATCTTTGTAAAGAAAACAAAAATCCTCACAACTGGACCACTAAATAGCATCATGATAAATGGAGAAAAAAATTTAAGTTGTCAAAGATTTTATTTTGTCAGAATCCACAATCAACATTCATGTAAGCAGCAGTCAGGAAATCAAATGACATGTTGCATTAGGCAAATCTGCTGCAAAGGCTCTCTTTTTTTTAAGTGTAATAATGTCACTTGAAGGACTAAATTGAGCTTGACCCAAGCCGTGGCATTTTTTATAACCTCATAGTCATGTGAGAGTTGAACAATAGATAAGGAAGACACTTCAAGAATGATGCATTTGAATTAATGGTGTTAAAGAGGAATATTAAAATACCATGGACTGCCAGAAGAACAAACAAATCTGTCTTGGAAGAAGTACAACCAAGATGCTCCTTAGAAAAAAGAATGATGAAATTTTGTTCCTCATACTTCAGATATATTACCAGGAGCTGCCAGCAACAGGATAAGGACCTCATGCTTATCAAAGTCAAGGAAAAGAAGATGATCCCAGATGGAAAGCATTAACACATTGGCAATAACAATGGGCTCAACCATAGTAAAGAATGTGAGGATGGCACAGGGCAGTGTTTTGTTCCTTTGTGAATGGTGGTGGTGGTGGTGGTGTGTTGTGGAGTCGGTTCCGACTCATAGCCACCCTGTACAGGGTTTCCAAGGCTGTAAATCTTTAAGGGGACAGAAAGCCTACTCTTTCTCCTGAGGAACAGCTGGTAGTTTTGAATTGCTGACTTTGAGGTTAGCAGCCCAAATTGTAAGAACCGACTCCATGGTACTTAACAACAACAACAACAGCACTACCAGAGAGCTCCATTGTGCATAGGGCTGCTTTATTGTCAGAACCAACTCGACAGCATGTAACCACAACAGCAATTCCCCTAGGCCATTGAAGTGACAACCTTACCCTCTCAGCCCCTACAGGCCCTATTCTTCTGTCTCTTGAGCATGGCAGCCACAGCCTTTAGCTTAGGATGTCAGTTCCTCCCCTATCACAGCCGAATCCACTATCTGGAATGAAGTTAGTGATGATTTGAGTCTTTGTAGTCTAGGAGGTTGTGATCCAACCATTTGAGATCTAGGAGACTATGGCACCAACCTTTGAGATTGAGAATGCTCTGTTTCCTGCGGTCCTTTCAACAGTTCTGCTAAACTATGAGCTACTTGGAGGACAACAGATGTAGTTCTTTGGATCTATTTTCTGCAGGTAGAATGTTTGCCGCTTTGTTTTGTTTGTTTCCATTCTTTGTCTTTCCCTCTCAGTTTAAGCCGAAGGCCTCTCTATTGTGGTTGTTGGTCAGATCCTTGAATCACAGGCTAAATTTATTTCTCAATATATTGTGTAGCCATTTCCTTGGTGAACATTCCCTGCTCTTAATTTGTACAACAGAATTTTCCAACTATTTTAGTTTTGTTCTATTTCTCACATTTTGTATTTAAGTCCATGCCTTTCCTACTGTATTTTACTATATACAGCAAGGATAAACCACATAACTGCTGTAAGATCTTTAGAAAGCTCCTCAGTCAGATATCTAAGTTTGTACCCTACATGTCGTACTTTCCAACACACATTTGCACATAATTCAGACAAGTTCCTTGTTGTTGTTGTTGTTAGGTGCCATTGAGTCGTTTATTGACTCATAGCAATCCTATGCACAACAGAACAAAACACTGCCTTGGCCTTGGCCAACTTCACAATTGTTGCCATGCTTGAGCCCGTTGATGTTACCATATTGCCAAACCATCTCACTGGGGGTCTTTATTCACTAGAGTTCCTTACCAGTGCATAAAACACAGTGCTCCTTCAACATTGCCCACTTAGGTGTTCATCATTTTTTTTCAAGCCTTATTAGAAACATATGTAATATTACTATTTCTAGTAACAGTTTTGTTTGTGCCATATGTATTCTCTAAGAAGATCAAGGCTTTCTCTATAGTTCTCCTCACTTCCCTGATCTCTCATTAGAATCACCTTTGGCATATGCCTAAAGAGACAGAGCTCTGTTGTGGTGCTATACTGGTAACCTCAGGTTGGCAGTTCAAAACTACCAGTTGTACTCAGATTTCCTATGTAGGGTCACACTATGAATTGAAACTGACTTGATCACATACAACAACACCAAGAAGTATATATATTCTTGAGTGTGATATATATATATTCACATATATTAAAAAGCACTTAGGAGGCATGTTAGTAAAATCGCCTACACATATCCAAAGATATCACAGAATTGATTTCTTTGTTAAAGGGCTTGCAAGGATAGTCTTGTGGGACAAAGCAGCCAAGTGGCATGACATAGTTCATAAAGATAACATTGGTGATTAGCACCTAAAGTCTTAGAAACTTGCAAATGGTCATGTAAGATACAATATAAATGTCTTTATATCTGGAGCAAAAGAAAATGAAGGAAATCAAAAACTTTAAAAAAGGTATAAAACCAATAGCTCACATGAAGAACTAGATTGTATCTGGCTGCTACTTTCAACTCTTCTGACCAGGGATACAATCAAAGGTGCTAGACTGAATAGGAGAAAAAGTGGAGAAAAAAACTCAAATTTCTAGAAATGATCACATTTACTGGACTAACTGAACCCTTGGGGCTATCACCCTAAGGTAGTTTTGTGTGTGTGTGTGTGTGTGTGTGTGGTTTTTTTTGAAAAGCCAGCATAAAGCACTTTATTGCAACAATAAAGCTTGAAATTCATATGTAGTGCAGAAGATGGGACGGCACTTAGCAACAACAAGCGGAGAAAATATTGAAGTTGTCAAAGTCTTCATTTTGTGTAGATCCACTAACACTCATGGAAGCAGCAGTGAAGAAATCAAATCAGACTTGCATTAGGCAAATCTTTTGCAAAAATATCATTAAAAAGACAGGAAGGAAAAGAAATATCGAAATGAATATCAAAAGATGTTCTGAAACTTGCTCTTGAAGATCAGATAGGTGTGGTTCAATAAAAACGAGTATAAACTGCTAGTAAGAGACACACCTTAAGTACTGGGAGAAAAAGAAAAAAAATATATGACAAAATATATTTAATTGTTTCATGTTGTGTGGATTTTTGTTTTCTTTACATTGAGGTGCAATCCATACTGAAGACTCTATCCTTTGATTTTCATGAGTAAATATTTCAAGTTCTCTTTGCTTCCCCCAAGTAAGGTTGTGTCATCAGTGTATCATAGCTTATTGATGAGCTTTCCTCCAATCCAGATACCATGTTCTTCTTCATATACTCCACCTTCTTGAATTATTTGCTCATCATACACATTGAATAGGTAGTTTGAAAGTACACAATGCTGGCACACACCTCTCCTGATTTTAAAACACTCAGTATCTCTTTTCCGTTCTGTTCTAACAGTTGCCTTTTGGTCTATGTTCCTCATGAACACAATTATTCAAACTGGATACCCATGTTTCATAATCTTATCCATAGTTTGTTATTATCCATGCAGTCAAATGCTTTGCATAGTTAATAAAGCATAAGTAAACATATTTCTGCTATTCTACACTTTTAACTAAGATCTATCTCACACCATTAATGGTATTCCTGGTTCTAGATCCTCTTCTGAATCTAGTTTTAACCTCTGGAAGTTCACTGTTGTTTATTTCTATAATCCTTCTTTAATTATCTTTAGTAAAATTATACTTGCATGTGATATAAATGATATTGTTTGTTAAGTCCGCATTCTGTTGAGAATGGGTACAAATACAGATCTCTTCCCACCAGTTTTCCAGGTATGTGTCTTGCGAAATTCTTGGCAAGGTTGGGTCAGCTGGTAGTCAAGTGCTTAACCAGTTGGCTTCCCAGGAGTACCATTTGCTACATGAGTCTCTTCATGTGCATCAGTTTGTTGAAACATGTCAATTTGTATTACATCAGTTGCTGGAGCCTTGTTTTTCACCAATGCCTTCAGTGCTGCTTGGACTTCTTCCTTCAGTACCACAGGTTCTTCGTTATATGCCACCTTTTGAAATGGTTAAGCATGGACTAATTCTGTTTGGTATAGAGGCTCAGTGTATTCCTTCTATCTTCTTTTGATATATATTTTTTGTATCATTCAGTGTTTTATCCAATATAATTTGAGGTTTGAATTTTTTCTTCAGTTCTTTCCATTTGAGAAATGTTCTTCCATTTCTTCCATTTTGGTTTTCTAGTTCTAGGTCTTTGTTTCATTATAATACTTGACTTGTCTTCTCGAGTTCCCCTTTGAAATTTTCTGTTCAGCTTTTTTACTTTTTCATCTGTTGCATTTGCTTTAGCTTCTCTACATTCACAAGCAAGTTTCAGTGTTTTCTGACATCCATTTTGGTCTTTTTCTTTTTTCTTGTCTTTTAAATGATCTTTTGCTCTCTTCCTGTGCAGTGTTCTTACTTTCATCCCATAACTCCTCTGGTTTGGGTCTTTAATGTCTAATGTGTCAAGTCTCTTCTGGAGATGGTCTCTAAATTGAAGTGGGATATATTTAATGTCATATTTTGACTTGTATGGAATTAAAATTTTTTTTTTCAGATTCAGCCTGAACTTGCAAATGACAAATCGATGGTTAGTCCAAAAGTCTGCCTGAGGCCTTATTTTGGCTGATGTTATAGAGCTTATGCATTGTCTCTTCCCATAGATGTAATCTATTTGATTCCTGTGTATTCCATCTTGTATGGAGCATGTGTATGTATAGTTTCTTTCTTTATTGTTGAAAATAGTTTTTTGTAGTGAATAACACATTGGTCTTGCAAAATTCTATTATGGGATCTCCAACATAATTTATATTGCTAATGCCATATTTTCCAGCTACTAATGCTTCCTCTTTGTTTCCAACTTTCACATTCTAATCAAAAGTAATTATCAATGCATCTTGATTACATGTTTATTCAGTTTCAGACGTAGGAAGTTGATAGAACTTTCAGTGTCATCATCTTTGGATTCGGAGGTTAGTGCGTACATTTATAGAATAGCGCTCCCAGCTGGTTTTCCTATCACAGACAGCATATATCTTGAAATTTTCTTTTTGAAGATGAATGTGATATCATTCCACTTCAATTTGTCATACACAGCATAATAAACCATATGATTAACAAATTCAAAATGATTATTTCATTATTTCACTAATGCCTAAGATAGCTATCATTACGTATTTCATTTAATTCTTGACAACTTCCAACTTTCTTTGACTCATATGTCATATGTTACATGTTCTGATTATTGATGGATGTTTGCATCTGTTTCATTTCAGTTTGATTGTACCCCCCTTCCCAGCAAATGAAGGTCTTGAAAGCTTTGCTCCATTCATATCATTAAGGTCAGCTCTACTTTGAGGAGGCAGCTCTTCCTCAGTAGTATTTTGAGTGCCATCCAGTCTGAGGATTTTCTTCTGGCACTATATCTGACAGTGTTCCACTCTAATTCATAAGAATTTCAATAGCTACCCATAGAGAAATTATCTTCCTATGATTTTTTTCTAGTTTTTCTTATCTGGAAGCTTTGCAGAAACCTGTCCATGAACTTGCTGGTATATAAATACCACTGACATAACTTCCAATGTCACAGCAACACACAAACCACCAAAGCAGGACAAACTGATAGATGAGGGATGGATAGTGGTGAATAGATATAACAAAACATTTGTCATATTAACCCATTTTAGGTATATACTTATTATAGTCACCAATTCAATATGTCCATTAAAACTACACAATTTCAAATATTCTTAATCATTTCAAACAGGACAGTTGGGCACTAAGGTTGTATTCTTTCATCTTACTTATTCAATCAGCTGAGCAAATAATCTGAGAAGCTGGATTATATGAAGAAGAAAGTAACATCAGGATTGGAGGGAGACTCATTAACAACCTGCAATATGCAGATGATACATCTTGCTTGCTGAAAGTGAAGAGAACTTAAAATACTTACTGATGAAGATCAAAGACCACAGCTTTCAGTATGACTTGTACTTCAATGTAAAGAAAACAAAAATCCTCACCACTGGACCAATAAATAACATCATGATAAATGGAGAGAAGACTGAAGTTGTCAATATTATATTTTGCTCAGATCGACCATCAACACTCATGGAAACAGCAATAACGTAAATAAATGATGTATTACATTAAGTAAAACTGCTGACCAAGACCTCTTTAAAGTGTTCAAGAGCAAAGATGTCAGTTTGAGGAGTAAGGTGCACATGATCCAAGCTATGGTATTTTCAATAACTTCATGTGCTTGTTAAGGTTGAATGATGCATAAGGAAGATTGTAGAATAAATCATAACACTTGAGCTATGATGCTGGAGGAGAATATTAAAAGTACCATTGATTTCCAAAACAGCAAACAAATGTGTGTTGTGAGAAGTACAGTCAGAATGTTCCTTAAAAACTAGGATGGCCAGACTTTGGCTATCAGGAGAGACCAATCCTAGGAAAAGGACATCATGTTTGGTAAAGTGGAGGGTCAGAAAAAGAGAGGAAGACACCCAATGAGCTGGCTTGCCACAGTGTCTGTAGCAATGGCCTCAAAAGTAGCAATGATTGTGAGGTTGGCACTCAACCGTGTTTTGTTCTGTTGTGCATGAGGTCACTATGATTTGGTACTGACTTGACAGCACAGAAAAACAACCACAATATGCTGATAATTATGACTTTATCTAGATTGCAAAGTCTCTATATATATGAAGGGGGAGACAGAGGGAGGAGGGAAGAGTGAAAATTTTCTATACCAACTTGGAACTTTTGCCTCATATTATTGTTATTAGTTACCAGGGGATTAATTCCAACTTTAGGAAACCCCATGTGTGCCAAGTAAAACTGTTCCATAAGATTTTCTGTAATTGTAACTAATCATATCACCAGACCTGTCTTCCAAGGCACCTTTGGATATATTTGAACAGTCTTTCAGCTAGTAGCCAAGTACTAAACTATTTAGCCACCTAGAAATACCACTTCCTGAATGAGTCTTTTAGTGTTCTTCCCTGTGCACCATTTTCTCTCTCATAGTTACATACATTTTACATTATATAATGTTGTTGTTGGGTGACATCAAGTCATTACTGATTCATTGAGACCCTGTGTATAACAGAACAAAACACTGCCCAATCCTGCACCAACCTCATTATCATTGCTACGTTTGAACCCATCACTACTGCCACTGTACCAATCCATGTCTTTGGCGTTCTCCCTCTTTATCTCCCACCCTCTATTTTACCATACATGATATCCTTCTCCAGGAACTGGTCTCTTCTGACAACATGTCTGAAGTATGAGAGACAAAGTCTGGCTATCTTGGCTTTCAGCGAATGTTCTGGCTGTATTTCTTCCAATGTAGATTGGTTTGTTTTTTTGGCAGTCTTTTAATATTCTTTTATATTACTTTTACTTTTAATATTTTATAAAAGTACACAGTACTTTTAATATTCTTCTCCAACAACATGGCTCAAATACATCAATTCTTCTACAGTCTTCCTTATTCATTGTTCAAGCTTCACATGCAGATAAGGTTATTGAAAATACCATGGCTAGGGTCAGGACATCTTAGTCATCAAACTTGTATTTTTGTTCTTCAACAATTTAAGAGGTTTTACGCAGTAGATTTGGATAATGCACTATATCGTTTGATTTACTGACTGATGCTTCCATGCATATCGATGGTTGATTCAAGCAAAATGAGTGTTCGACAACTTCAAACTTGTATCCGTTTATCATGATGTTATTTGTTGGTTCAATGGTGAGGACTTTTGTTTTCTTTTCATTGAGTGGCAACCCATACTAAAAGCTATCATCTTTAATCTTCATCAGTAAGTATTTTAAGTCCCCTTTGCTTTAACAAAGTTGTATCATCTGCTTATCGCTGGTTATTAATGAGTCTTCCTTCAAATCTGATGCCACATTTTTCTTCACATAATCCAGATCCACAGATTATTCATTCAGCATACAGTTTGAATAAATATGGTAAAAGAATACAACCCTGTAGCACACCTTTCCTCACTTTAAACAATTCAGTGTTCCAAAGTTCTTTTCAAACAATAGCCTCTTGGTCTAGGTATAGATTACTCATAAGCACATTTAAGTGTTCCGGAATACTCAGACTTCACAATGCTGCCAAAAATTTGTCATGATCCACTCAATAGAAAGTCTTTCCTTATTCAATAAAGCACAGGTAAACATCTTTCTGGTATTCTCTGCTTTCAGCCAAAATCCATCTGATGTCAGCAATGATATCCCTCATTCCATATTCTCTTCTGAATCCAGGTTGAACCTCTGGAAGTTCTATATCAATTTATGGTTACAGCATTTTAAAATTATCTTTAGCAAAATTTTGCTTGCATGGTAAATTAATGATATTGTCTGAGCATTTCCACATTCAGTTGGGTCACCTCTCCTTAGAATGGGCTCAAATGTAGATCTCTTCCAGTCAGTTGGCTAGGCAATTGTCTTCTAATTAACTTGGCATAGAGGAGTGAGTGTCTCCAGTGCTTCATCCATTTGTTGTAAGATTTCAATTTGTATTTTATCAATTCCTGAGGTGGTGTTCTTTGCTAATACCTTCAGTACACCTTGGATTTATTCCTTTAGTATCATTGACTCTTAATCATTTGCTACCTCTTGAAATAGTTGGAAATCAACCATCTCTTTCTGATACAGTGACTCTGTGTATTCCTTCCATCTTCTGATGTGTTCTGCATCATTCAATATTTTGCCCAAAGAATCCTTCATTAATTAAAGTTGAGATTTTTTATCTTCAGGTCCCTCCCTTTAGTTTTTCTAACTCCAGGTCTTTGCACTTTTGTTATAATGTTTGACTTTGTCCTTTCAACCTGCCTTTTGAAATTTTCTATTCAACTCTTTTACCTCATTTCTTCCATTTGCTTTAGCATCTCTATTCTGGATAGCAAGTTTCAGACATCCATTTTTTTCTGACATCCATTTGGTCTTTTCCTTCTTTTTTTTTTTTTTTTTGTCTTTTTAATGACCTTTTGCTTTCTTCCTGTATGATGTTCTTGATATTATCCCACAACGCTTCTGGTCTGCAGTATTTGTTGTCTAATACACTAAATTCATTCTTCAGATGAACACTAAATTCAGGTGAGGTATGTTCAAGATCATATTTTGGCTTTAGTGGACTTGTTTTAATTTTCTCCAGCTTCACCCTGTACTGTCATATGAACAACTGATGGTCTGTTGCACCGTCTGGCGCTAGTCTTGTTTTGGCTGATGATATGGAACTTTCCATAGATGTAGTCAATTTGATTTCTGTGTATTCCATCGGTGAGGTCCATGTGTATAGTCATCTTTTATGCTGTTTTAAAAATGTAGTTGCAATGAAGAAATCATTGTTCTTGCTAAATTCTATCATGCAATCTCTAGCATCACTTCTATAACCAATGCTGTATTTTACAGTAACTAATCTTTCCTCTTTGTTTCCAGCCTTTGCATCCAATTGCCAGTAATTATCAATACATCTTGATTGCATGTTTCATCAGTTTCATACTAAAACATTTGGTAGAGTTCTTCAGTTTCATCATCACTGGCTTTAGTATTTGCTGTATAAATTTGAATAATGGTGGTATTAACTGGTCTTTTTTGTAGGTGTCTAGGTATTATCCTATCACAGACAGCATTGTACTTCAAGACAAACCTTGGTATGCTCTTTTTGATGATGAATGCTATGCCATTCTTCTTCAATGTGTCATTCTCAGCGTAGTAAACCATGTGGTTGTCAGATTAATAATGTCCATTATCAGTCCATTTTAGCTCACTAATGCATAGGATATCTATGTTTATGCATCCCATGTCATTTTTGACAGCTTTCAAACTTTATAGACCCATACCTTGTATATTCCATGTTCTGATTCTTAATGCCTGGTTACAGCTGTTTCTTTTCCATTTGAATTGTTCCCCATAAGCAAAAGTAGGTACCAGAGGCTTTAGCCATTCACTTTTCTACTTTGAGGAAGTAGCTCTTACCCTGTTGTCTTTGAGTGCCTTCCAAACTGAGGAGCTTATCTTGCAGCACTATATTTGACAATATTCTGGTACAGACAGTGTTCCACTACTGTCAGTCATAAGGTTTTCAGGGACTAAATATTCAGAAATGGTCTGTCCCTCCTTCTTCTTAGTCTTTCTTCCTCTGGAAACTCAGTTGAAATCTCTCTGCCATGGGTGACCCTGCTGGTATTAAAATATCGTGGCATAGATTCCAGCATCACTGCAACATGCAAGCCACCATAGTATGAAACACTGACTGACCAGTGGTGGACAGTATTTAATGGTTATATAAATATATTGTAAACCTGGTTGGATTTTAATTAGTTAGTTAAATATAACCAAGTTAAATAGAAGCACTTTGTAAGGACTGGGTTAGAACCATTGTGGTGCTTATCCAACATATTGAGAAAGACTTTCCTGGAATGCCAGCAAAATCTATCAGACAGAAAATTAAGGATCTAAAAGTTAGTAAGAACTGATAATATATGAGTTATTTAAAATACTCAACTTATACATATTTGCTTGGGTTTTGAGGAAATTAGCTCTTATATACAATATTTCTTTTCCTAGCATTTACTTTTCCCCTTGAGTTAAAAATAGAGAAATTGAAGGTTAAAATGATTCTGCATTAATTTCTTTCTCTTTTTTTGTGTGTGTTTTGCTATCAACTTTCATATTATTTTCTAATATTGTTCTGGGCTTTCTGACTGATAAACAACATTTTGAAATGAATAGGTCATTTTAATGTCAGTTAGTTTCTGTCCTAAACCTTTATTACAAATATTCTTTTCTCCTTGTCTGCTTCTTTGCACAAACCTGACATGAAGCTTTTCCACAAGAGTCTATTCCCAGAGAAATTAAGGTCAGTGAAAGGCCATATCAAGCGGTAGTAGATTCAGAAGGAAGGATGAATGATGCACTTTGCAGCTGCTCTAGGGAAAACAAGTTTTATTATAGTATGCCTTCTTATATTAACAGAATATTAGAAAAGCATAATGCTATATGTAACAGTATGCAAAATATTCTTAAATGGAATACTCTAATTTGTTTTATGTAATATATAAATATAGTAACATGTAAATTTGGTAGTTTATATTTTCTGATCTAAAAAAATATAAATGGCATCTAGAGAACTTGAAAGAATCAGATGGGAGTTAGCTGAATTGTTAATTTTTTCAAAGATAACTTACAAATATAAAAGGATTAAGAAAATTAGATATTGCAGTTAGCAGATGACATAATGACTTTGTAGGCAAAGGACCTCATCATCATTTCCTTAGAACTGTCGTTCCTTCACTGAAGTATATCACCTTATATTATTCCACATGAAAAACCTGAAGTCTATATGATACTGATCTAATTTCTTCACAGTCTATATATTCTAGTGGATGCAACTGAGTTTTGGTAGTATTCTGTGTTACTAACTGAACTACTAACTACAAGGTCAGCAGTTCAACTCTACCAGCCCCTACCCAAGAGAAAGAAGAGCCTCTTTTTTTCTCCCACAAAGATTTACAGCCTCAGAAATCCTATACATGGTCATTGAGTTGGAGAAGACTCCACTGCACCCAACCAATCCTGTTCTTTGGCATTGATACTAACACAACTTAAGCCCAGCCTTTAACAGTGTACATTACTAACTAGCTTGCTCCACAGTTCTGTCAATACTGTAGTGGCTTGCAAAATACTGGATGCTTTGCCACCAGTATTTTGAGTACCAGCAGAATCACCTATGGTGGACAGGTTTCAACTGACCTTCCAAAGTAAGACACAGTAGAAGGAAACAGCAGACTATTTATGAATGTTTAGCCATGGAAAATCTTAGGAATAGCAGTGAAAACTGTCAGTACCAGAATATGAATATTGAAATATTATGAATTGCACTAGAATATTGTCAGTTATAGTGCTGGACAATGAGCCCCTAAGAGTGGAAAGCACATAAAATACAACTGGGGAAGCGCTGCTTCCCCAAAGTAAAGCTATATGTAATGGCATAAATGGAATAAAGCTTTCAGGACCTTCATTTGCTGATATGACACACTGAATAAGGAGAAATGGTTGTAAACATTCATTCATCATCAGAACAAGCAATGTAATAAGTGTAAACCTTGGAAAATTGGAAGTTGTAGAAAATGAAATAGGACGCATAAGGATCAGTATCCTAGGCATTAGTGAACTGAAAGGAATTGGTACTCGACATTGTGAATCTAACAAGTATAGGTTTACTACACCAGGAATGACAAATTGAAGAGGATTGGCATAGTATTCATCCTAAAAAAACAATATTTCCAAATCTATCTTGAAGCTTAGTATTGCCTGTGATAGGTTAATATCCAAATGCCTAAAAGGAAAAACAGTTAATTATTATTATTATTATTATTGCATAGAAAGATAC
>NW_006409136.1:186418-230148 GCF_000296735.1 Chrysochloris asiatica
ATTATTATTCAAAAATTTCTACCCATAATTAAAACCAGTGAAGAAGAAACTGAAGAATTCCACCAACATCTTTACTCTGAAACTGATCAAACATGCAGTCAAGATATATTGATAATAAAATGTGATTGGAATGTAAAGGTTGGAAACAAAGAAGAAGGATCAGTAATTGGAAAATATGGCCTGGGTGATAGAAATGATGCTGGAGATTGCATAATAGACTTTAGCAAGAACAATGGTTTCTTCATTGCATCTACATTTTTAAAACAGCATAAAAGTGGCTATACATATGGACCTTACCAGATGGAATACACAGAAATCAAATTGACTACATCTGTGGGAAGAGATGGTAAAAAAGCTCCATATCATTATCCATAACAAGGGCAGGGGCAGAATGTGAAATAGACAATCAATTGTCCATGTGCAAGTTAAGGCTAAAGGTGAAGAAAATTGAAACAAGTTCACAAGAGCCAAAATGTGATCTTGAACATATCTCACCTGAATTCAGAGATCATCTTAAGAAGAGATTTGATGCATTAGGTACTATTGGCCAAAGACCAAAAGAGTTGTAGGATGACGTCAAAAATATCATACAGGAGAATCCGAGAGGTGGGAATTGATGGCAGGCAAGACAGAAAGGCTGTGCAGACCCTCTTCATCAAAAACACAGAAAATTGGATGAAACAAGCTCAATGTATGGTCCCAGAACACTGAGCTTCAGATAAAGGGATAAATAAGTGGATGGAGTGCTTACCAGGAGTATGATTTGAAATAGAAACAAGAAAAAAAAGGTGACTTCTGTTTTGGGGCATCAAACATGTCCCACTGCAATCATTTTAAATAGGAAGGAGTGGATAGAGGGACAAAAGAGGACTCCAATTTAAAAAACCTGCCAGTGATTTACAGAGAAAAAGGTGCAAGTATTTTTTTTTCTTCTTCTTCCTTCTATTCTATTACTCTTTCTACTTATTTCCTCTCTGCTGACCAGAGGTGAGACCTGTATGAGTAGACACCTCCAGGGATGGTTTTGCACCACATGAAATGTTTGCACTATGTAGATTGCTAGGTGCAGAATTGAAGGTGATGGGAACAAAAGAAAAGTCCTGCGTGAGCAGTCACTTCCAAATCGAATCTGGCCAGCCCTGGACTGGTTCTCACTAGGAAGAATAGCTGAACAGATTTGAGGAGAGGGAATTAAAAAAGCTTATATTAGATCAGGGAAACATGGCAGGAACATCGTGAAATTTCTGACGGTGTTTTAAATGTAAGAGTCTATAAGGTAGTGCTGCAGAATTACTTTTATTTTCCCAAGGTTGCTTTGTGGCTGGGTTTTATTATTTTATAACATTATCATTAATTTCTCTATTTTCCCCCTTTTTCCAGTTTTATTGTGTTTGCACTGTTTTTTCTGTGTTTTTATGACTTTCACTTTTACTCTTGTTTTTTGATACTCCTTCTAGCATATGAGAGTACTTTCTTTTCTTGCCTTACCCAAAAAGAGGCAGCAACTGCAGCCATATAGCCAAGCTACAATTGCACCCTCTAAAAACCCACCAACTGGGCTAGAGCCAATACCAGTTGTCATACACCAGAGCAGCATCTACAACCAACACCTGATTAAAAACACTTTGAATTGAGTAGTATAAGCAGTGAACAGAGAAACCCTTCTGATCACACCTACCAGGAGACAATTGATGAGTGCTTAAGAATACACGAATATAAAATCACATAATTCATAAAATTACAACAACATCACAATGCTTAAAAAGCAGCAGACAATTTTTGCTTATATGCAAAAACAAGACAGAGTAGCTTAAACAAAGAGCAAGAAGAAGAGCTAGAAATTGCTTTTAAGGGAGAAGAGGCTTTGGAATTATTTGTAAAAGAATTCAGGAAAATGATATTAAGGTTCATCCAAAGATTCCACAGAAAGTACTAGGAAAATAAGTAGTCAGGAAAGCACTACAGGAACAATCAAACAAAATAGTATAGTATTAGAGGCAATATAAAACTTGCAATAAGACATCTTGATGATTAATACTATAATATCACAAATGGACAATACCCTAAAAGGAGAAATGAATAGAATTGAAATGATGGAAGCCAGAATTAGTGATCTTGAAGATAAATCTCTGAACCCTGCTAATATAGAGGAACAGGAAGAAAAAAATGAAAAACCTAAAGAAAACCTAAAATTCACCTTAAGAGTTATAAACTACAGGTGATGAGAATTCCAGAAGACACAAAGAAAATCACAGAAAAGATTGCTGAAAGTGAAGAAGACTTAAAATATTTACTGATGAAGATCAAAGAGCACAGCCTTCAATATGGATTGCATCTCAATGTAAACAAAACAAAATTCCTCACCACTGGACCAATAAACAACATTCTTATCAATGGAGAAAAGATTGAAGTTGTCAAGTACTTCATTCTTCTTGGATCTACTATCAACACTCTTGGAAGCAACAATCAAGAAATCAAATAACATATTGCATTAGGCAAATCTGCTGCAAAGACCTTTTTAAAGTGTTCAAGATCAAAGATGTCAGCTCGCACCGGACCCAAGCCATAGTATATTCAATAATCTCATATGCATGCAAAAGCTGGGCAGTGGATAAGGAAGACCATAGAAGACGTGATATATTTGAGTTATGGTGTTGGAGGAGAGTATTGAAAGTGCTATGGACTGCCCATAGAACCAACAGATCTGTGTTGGGAGAGTGCTTCTTGGAGGTCAGGATGTCCAAACTTTGTCTCTCATACTTCGGACATATTGTCAGGAGGGACCAGTCGCTGGATAAGGATATCATGTTTGGTAGGGTAGAGGCTCAGAGAAAAAGAGGAAGACCCCCAGCGAGATGGATTGGCCAACTGACAGCATCAATGGGCTCAAGCGTGGCAATGATAGTGAGGTTGGCCCAGGATTGGGCACTGTTTCGTTCTGCTGTGCATAAGGTCACTATGAGTCGGTACTGACTCGATGGCACCTAACAACAACAACATCAATAATTACTCTGATGTCAATGGCTTAAATGCACCAAACAAGAGACAGAAAGTAGCAGAATGGATAAGAATACAGGAACCTTCAAGAGGCTGTCTTCAAGAAACATACCTTACACACAAAGACAAAAATAGATAAAAATTAAAGGATGGAAAATATATACCAAGTTAATTGCAATAAAAAATGAGAAGGAGTGGCAATATTAATCTCTGATAAAATACGCTTTTAGGCAAAAACCAGCATAAGAAACAAAGAAGGACATTAGCTCATGATTAAGAGGTCAATTGAACAAGAAGACATAACCATAATAAATACCTATGCTCCCAGTGAAAGAGCCCCAAAATACAGAAATCAAACAATAATAGAATTGAAGACAGCAGTAGACAAACTATACAATAATATTGTGAGATTTTAAGACACCACTTTAGAAATAGGACAGAACTACCAGAAAGAAACTAAACAAAGACACAGAGGAACTAAACAAGACAATCAACAACTTGACCCCATAGATTGTGCAGAGCATTCAACATAACAAGAGGACACTACACATTCTTTTCCATTGCAGATGGAACATTCTCAGGAATGGACAATGGGTTAGGCCACAAAGCAAGTCTCAATAAATTTAAAAACATCAAAATACTAAAAAGAATCTTCTTATATCATGATGCTTTAAATTAGAAATCACAGCAGAAGATCAAGAAAATAAAATCAAATACATGGAAACTCAATAATACCCTGTTTAAAAGCTACTGTGTAGTAGAACAAATAAAAGGTGAAATAAAAAATTTCCTAGAAACAAATGAGAATGCAAACTGAACCTACCAAAACCTTTGGGACATAGCATAAGAAGTGCTAAGAGGGCAATTAATAGCAATAAATGTACACATCTAGAAAGAATAAAGAATGCAAATCAACACATTAACACAACATCTACAAGGATTAGACAAAGGCCATCAAAGTTAGCCTGCAAGCACCAGAAAAAAATAAATAATAAAAATTAGAGTAGAAATAAATGAATTCAAAAACAGAAATTGATCAGGTCATCGAAAAACTTCCAATAAAAAAATGTCCAAGCCCAGATGGCTTCACTGGTGAATTTTACAAAACATTCAGATAAAAGCTGACACCAATTTTACTCAAACTATTCCAGAGTATTGAAAAGATGGAAATCTTCCTAGTTCATTTTACGAAGCAAGAGTAATCCTTATACTAAAACCAAGGAAGGACAACACTAAAAAAGAAATTTGTAGACCAATATCCCTCATGAACATAAATGTAAAAATTCTCAATAAAATCCTAACCAATAGAATTCAATAATATATCAAAAAAGCATAAATAAGGACCAAGCAAGATTCATACCAGGGATGTAATGATGGATCAATGTTAGAAAAACCATTGACGTAATCCACCATATAAATAAAAAATAAATAAAATAAAAGAACCATATGATTATATTGATTGATGCAGATAAAACATTTGTCAAAATCCAGTACCCATTCCTGATACATTACTCAAGAAAGCAGGATTTGAAGTAGAAAAGGCATTTGACAAAATCAAACAACCATTCCTGATAAAATCATTCACCAAATAGGAATCAAAGGAAAATTCCTCAACATTATTAAGTACCTATATACCAACAGCTAATATCACTCTGAGCAGAGAGAAACTAAAGCATTCCCTTGCAAACAGGAACCAGACAAGAATGCCCTTTATCACTACTCAATATTGTGTTGGAAGTCTTAGCCAGAGCTATTAGGCAAGACAGGTAAATTGAAGGCATCCAAATTGGCAAAGAAGCAGTAAAACTTTCTCTATTTACAGATATGGTCCTCTACATAGAAAATCCCAAATATTCAGCAATAGATATACTGGAACTCTTTGGAAGATTCAGCAAAGAGGCAGAGTATAAGCTCAACACACAAAAAAATCAGTTGGATTCCTCAATATTGATAAAGACAGCTCTGAAAAGGAAATTAGAAAAACAATACCATTTACACAGTCAACCAAAAGAATGAAATATTTAGAAATAAATCTATCCAGAGAAACAAAAGACCTATACAAAGAAAATTACAAAACACTGCTACAAGAAACCTAAAGAGATTTACAAAAATGGAAGACTATACCATTCTTATGGATGGGAAGACATAGCATTGTGAAAATGTCAGTACTGCCCAAAGCAATCTACAAATATAATGCAATCCCAATCCAGATTCTACCAACAGTCTTTAAAGTGATAGAAAAAAAAAAAAACGATCACAAACTTTACATGGAAGGGAAAGAAATCTCACATAAACAAAGCACTGTTTAATAAGATCAAAGTTGGAGGCCTCTCCCTTCCTGATTTCAAAATTTACTGCATGGTCACAGTGGTCAAAATAGCCTGGTATTGTTACAATGAAAGATACATAGATCAATGGAGCAGAATTGAAAACCCAGATGTAAATCCATCCCCATATAGAATACTGATCTTTGACAAAGAGCTAAAATACATTAAATGGGGAAGAGATAATATCTTCAACAAATGGTGATGGCAAAACTGGAAATAAATTTGCAAAAGAATGAAACAAAACACATATCTAGCATGATATACAAAAACTAACTCAACATGGATAAAATACCTAAATGTAAATCCCAGAAATATAAAGATCATCAATGAAAAACTTGGGACAAACTTAAGGGTTCCAATACATGACATATATAAACTATAAAACATTGCAAGAAACACACAAACAATAGAAGACAAAATAGATGACAGGGACATAATAAAAATTAGAATTTATGTACATCAAAAGATTTCAACAAAACAGTAAAAAGGAAGCCCATAAATAGGGAGAAAAATTGAAATAACTTATCAGAGAATGGACTAATCTGTAAAATGTATAGGAAACTACACCTCTACAAGAAAAAGACAAATTACCCAATTAAAAAAATTCATCACAGGGTATGAGCAGATACTTCTTCAAGGAAGACATTCAGGCAGCCAACAGACATGTGAAGAAAGGTTCACCATCATTAGCCACTAGAGAGATGCAAATCAAAACAACAATGAGGTATTATCTTATACTAGCATTAACAGTGAAGTTCAAAAAAGCAGAGGACAGCAAATGCTGGTGAGGGTGTGGAGAGTCTGGAACCCTCTTATATTGCTATTGGGACTGTAAAATAGTTCAACCTCTCTGCAAAATGGTATGTTGCTTCCTCAAAAAGTTAGAAATGCCATATGATCCAGAAATTCTTCTACTTGGTATATACCCAAAAGAAACATGAGTCAGAACTTAAGTAGATATACACACACCAATGTTCATCACAACACTATTCACAATAGCAAAAAGATGAAGACAACCTAAGTGCTCATTAATGGAAGAATAGATAAATAAACTTTGGTACATATGCATAATGGAATAATATTCTGGCTGGAAGAAAATCAATGAAGCTGCAAAACACCTCATAACATACATGAACCTTGATGACAATTATGCTGAGTGAAGTTAGTCACAAAAGGGCAAATATTGCATAAACCACTATTGTAAAAGCTTAAGAAAATATTTCTATTCTGAAAGAAAAATTTTTGATGGTTACCAGTGATAGGAGGGTGGTGGTGGTGGTGGCTGTGTGCCATGGAGTCAGGTCCAACCCATAGTGACCCTGTACAGGGTTTCTGAGGCTGTAAGTCTTTATAGGAGTAGAACGCCTCATCTTTCTCCTGTGGAACAGCTGGTAGTTTCGAACTGCTAATCTTGCAGTTCACCAGCCCAATTTGTAACCACTACATTACCAGTGATGGGAGGGAAGTAATAGTAATTCACAGGTTAGCAGGTAGACGCATGATAGATGGGTGATGGGAAATGCAATATACAAGTGGGGAAGGGCAATAGAAAAGAATGGGTATTGGGTACATAAACAATGAAGATAGGGGAAAATTTAGGAAGGTATGCATGGGTTAAATGAGATAGCGGTAAATAGTGATGTATACACAACCTTGGAAAAACAGTGCACTGTTAAGAGATTGAGACATAGTCTGAAGGGGTAAAGGAGGCAAAATAATGTTAAGGGCTTGACTGTTTATGGATATTGGCTTCTCCTGCCTATTATTTTAAAACAGACATATAAGTGATTGAAAGAATATTTGGAATTATGATTACAGAAAGTTTATAAGCCTGTCTTCAGCCTATAACTGAGTGGATTAGCTAAAAGAGGAATTAGAATTTGTCCAGGGAAATAGGCTTCTAGTTAAGCATTTGTATGGGACCTTAGGTGGAATTCTGAGCCCCACACCAAACCTTCTGAAGAGGGACATTCCCACTTGAAAAGCCATACAGCAGTATCCATAATGGCTAGAGGAACAGAAGATATTTCTTGAAAGAGTGACCAGCATAAAATGCAAACACACTGACTTTTTGACTGTTAGAATATCAAGCAAGTTGTTTCCCTTGGAGCCATCAAGACAAGAAAAGTCAGCCCATCATGGTAAACCCCTCTGAGACTTAATCTCAAAGGGAACGCATAGTCTTTCATGCTCTCTGGTGACTGGCTTGTCTACTTATGAGTGGAAGCGGGGAAATGCAGCAATGAAGACATGGGCTGAGTTTGGCTATGTTCTATAGATACTCGTTTACCTTGAGATGAGATAGAGAAGAGGAAGGGCTGGCTGGTCTGAAGTTTAGGGAGACGTGTGAACTGATCTCATGGACATTGACCAAACCACTGGGTGCTAGAGCTGAGAATGAAATGGCTAGCTGGTCTGAAATGGGGGGAGGCATGTGAGAACTCCCAAACTTGCAAGTGGTAGTGATGTGCCGTGGAGTCTGTTCTGACTCATAGCGACACTGCATAGGGTATCTGAGGCTGTAAATTTTTGAGGGAGCAGAAATCCTCCTTTATCTCCCATGGAATGTCTGGTAGTTTCAAATTGCTAACCTTGAGGTTAGCAGCCCGACTCATAACCATTTTACTAATAACCATTATACCTAGCTTGGATAGGTAGCTACCAGACCAGAACTTGACCAAATGAAGAAATTTGATACATGGAACAAGCATAAACTGATACAATTTGATGAACTGAACTGATGCTTATAAATGTATTTGCTCAAAATTCCAACTGACAGGGAAAGATTCTTCATATCAAGGATCAAGCTTGCCTCCTTAGTGCGCTGAGTTGATAAGGATAGGCAACTTAGACACTGACTATCAAAAATGGGACTGTAAAGGCACAAAGTGGCTGGCTTGCAGACTTTCATGAGTGTGCTTAGTTTCAAAATGAGGGGGCTAAGATTGAATAGTTATCCTTTTTTCAGACATGTTTGGTGAAAGGTGACGATGGGGATAAGATTTTATGATTCAATTGTGAGTAATTGTAAGTAAGGACTTATTGCAATTGTCACAACTATAAATGTAGAAGATGTGCAACTAAAAGGAGAGAGTAGTTAACCATTCATTACAGCAACAGAGGACCCTAGTACCATCAAGAAGGAAGAGCAGAAAAGTGGCGACAGCAGAGACAGTGGCAGAGGCAATGGCATGGAAAGATAAAGTAGATAAGGACTCTATGTCCATGGACTGAGTAAGGCTGTGTGCCTGCAGGCAGAACCTTGGCTTGCAAACTGTGCCCATTGGACATTTAAATGAATATGTATTTTGTTTTGTACATAAAAAATAAGAGGGGGGTAGAATAGAGGTAAATACTGCTAACTGGTGCTACATTTAGGGGATTGTAATCATTGCAATGAAACAAAATATGATTTGTTGAATTCAAAACTGATATCTGCCCTGTAGGAGCTCTGGTAGCATTGTGGTTATGAATTGGGCTGCGAACCACAAGGTCAGCATTTCGAGACTACCAGCTGTTCCATGGGAGAAAGATAAGGCTTTCTGCTTCCATAAAGATGTATAGCCTCGGAAACACTGTACAGGGTCACTAGGAGTCAGAACCGACTCCATGGCACATAACAACAACAACAACAGTCTGCCCTGTAAACTTTCACTTAATCCACAATAAAAAATTTTTAAAGAATGAAAAAAGAAAAAAGGGAAATTATACAGAAAGAAAACAAGAGTTAATTAAAAAGAAAAAAAAAGAAAAGGCTAAAATGAATGTCAGAAGAAGAGGCTTTGAAACTTGCTCCCCAGTATAGATATGCTAAAACAATTGGAAGAAATGGGGAGACAAAAATGCTGAGCAGAAAATTTCAAAGAGTAGCTCAAGAAAACAAAGTCAAGTATTAAAATGAAACATGCAAAGACCTGGAGTTAAAAAACTAAAAGGAAAGACCTTCTCAGCATTTCTCAAGACTAAAGAACTGAAGAAAACATTCAAGCCTCAACTTGAAATATTGAAGGATTCTATGAATAATATACTGGGTGATGTGGAAAACATCAAAAGTAGATATAAGGAATACAAAGGGTCACTGTACCCAAAGGAATGATCAATGTTCTACTATTTCCAGTGGTAGCATATGATAAAGAGCCAGTGGTACTGAAGGAAGAAGTCCAAGGTGCACTGCAGGCATTGACAAAGAACAAGGCTTTGGAATTGATGGGGCACAAATTGAAATCTTTCAACAAGCTGTTGCATGCTAGAGTTACTCTCTCATGTTTGCCAAGAAATGTGGAAGACTGCTTGCTAGCCAACTTGATTGTAAAAAATTCATATGTGTGCCCATTACAATGAGAGGTGCTCCAGCAGAATGCAGACGTCACCAGAAAATATCACACTGACAGAGGTTCAAGCCGTAGTCAGATGGGTACTTGGAGTGAGAGATAGCATTGCTGACATTAGATAGATCATGGTTGAAAGAAGACACCAGAAAGATAGTAGACCAAAAGTTTTATAGTTCTTTACCTGTGCTTTATACACTATGCAAAGGCTTTCAACTGTGTAGATCATGACAAGCATGGATAACGTTGTGAAAAATGGGTAGCCCAGAACACTTAACTGTGCTCATCAGAAACCTGTACATGGACCAAAAGGTAGTCCCTCAGGCAGAACAAGGAGAAACTGAATGGCTTAAAATCAGGAAAGCTATGCACCGGGGTTGTATTCTTTTACTCTGCCTATTCAATCTGTATGCTGAGACAATAATTTGAGAAGCTGGATTATATGAAGAAGAACACGGCATTGGGATTGGAGGAAGACTTATTAACAACTGCTACGTGAAGCTGGGAGTCCTGGTATTGCACTGTGGGTTAATGCGCCAGACTGCAAAGCCATTTGAACTTCAAGGTTAGCAGTTCAAGCTCACCAGTTGCTCCCCAGAAACCCTATACAGGGTGACTATGGGTCGGAACTGACTGGATGGCACTTAACAACAACAACAATGTAAAGCTGATATAACCTTGCTTGCTGAAAGTGTAGATGACTTAAACTACTTCTTGATGAAGATAAAAGACCACAGCCTTCAGTATGGATTGTATCTCAATGTAAAAAACAAAACAAAACAAAACAAAAATCCTCACCAGTGAGGCAATAAATAACATCATGCTAAATGGAAAAAAGGAGTCCTGGTATGGCGCTTTGGGTTAATGCGCCAGACTGCAAAGCCGTTTGAACTGCAAGGTCGGCGGTTCAAGCTCACCAGCTGCTCCTTGGAAACTCTATACGGTGTCGCTATGGGTGGGAATTGACTCGACGGCACTTAACAACAACAACAAAATGGAAAAAACATTGACGTTGTCAAACACTTCATTATGCTTGGATTCAATATGAACACTCATGGAAATAGCACTCAAGAAATCAACAGGCTCGAGCCTAACAGGAATTGTAAGGATGGGGTGGGGCCAGGCAGTGCTTCATTCTGTTGAGCACAGGGTCTCTTTGAGTTGGAACTGTCTCAACAGCATCTAACAATAACTAGTTAGATCTCTTATTATCTAGTCTTTTCCCCATCCATTTATTCTATAACCAAATTAATTTTCCTAAATTTCTGTGCCATACATGTTCTTTTGCAGTCAGAAACCTTTAGATTTCCAGCTACTTACAGCAGAGGTACACTGTTTATGCTATATGCACGTCTGTATTTACACTGTATAAATATCACTTGAGTACTTGATTTAAATGTATATACCAGATGCTTAGCTACAACCACTGTATATTCTAATTGAGAATTTGAGTATGGGTGCGAAGAATGAGTCTTAAATAGCACCTTCATGTCAGGTAATTCTAAAATACTGGGCCTAACTTTCACATTTTGAAATGTGTTTTCCTACAAGAAAACTTTAAACTTTGCTTGATTTAAAGGACCCCACTCCAAATAGAACACAATAAACCTTTCCAATTGCACCTCTCACCAACAAGAGCCAAGTTCTTTACTTTAGCTTTCTTCTAAAGAACACAGCTTGCATTTCTTAAAACACTTTGCTGTTGCTTAGCTCTAGTTGGAACACCATGCACTCACCTCTTTGTTTTTCATCTCCTATCATTTTTACGGATGGAGAGCAAGCCCTGCATTGTACATATGAGCCTTTGTCAATACCAAGTACTGCACAGGCTTATCCCTCTTCTGAATTCCTGGTGTGGCACTATAGGATATGCACTAGACCAAAAGGTTGGCAGTTCAAACTCACCAGCCACTCCTCGGAAACCCCATACAAGGTTGCTGTGGGTCATACCCAACTCAATGGCACTTAACAACAACATCCCTCTTGAATTATTCTATGTTGTTGTTGTTAAGTCCCCGTTGAGTCAGTTCTTACACTTCAAAATGCCTTTGCAGTCTAGCACAGTAACCCACAGCTCCACACTTTGTGGTTTTACATCAGCAGCCTTCAAGCTGATTTATGGGTGAAACTCAGGCAAGTAAAAACTTTCTGATATATTAGCAATCACACTTGATATCCATAATGTGCTTGTACATTCCTGAAACTAATCAGCTGGCGAACATTTTTTTTGTGTTTAAGATTCATGTTGGTTCTTTTACAATCTCCCTTTCCAGAATTGTTTTTTCCCACTTCATGAAAAAAAATATATAACTCTTACTCTTTATGAATCTCACTAATAATACTTGGGTGGGCAAATAAAAGATAAATGTATACCTTGTTGCCTAAGAAACATCCTTTATGGAAGGCACTGTCCCTCGGGGTGATAGTGAACATTTATGACTTTCCCTGGATCGTGCACATATATGTTTAGAAAAAGGCAGGGCCCTTGGAGTGGAGAATTTGAGATTTAGTTAATATGATTTTAACTCACCTTCAGATAGCCAGTACTAAAGACTAGAGGATTAGAAGTATCCTCTAAATTATAGAAGAATGGAACGTTTCTTAGCAGAAAGTTCAAAATTTCTAGAGGTCTCATTGTTCTTCTATTTTCTGTTTACATACTTTTAAAAATTAAGTCTTCTATTTTTATTAGTATCTACAAAACAAGTTAAATTGTAACCCTAGAAGCAGAATATTCAGTGATGCTACTCAGAACTCTTCTAATCCACTTACAATTTTATGGGATTGTTTTCAGTGTTCATTTTGGCTAATTTTAATTCCATATACAAGGTAACATCAAGAGGAAGAATAAATGATATAATTAGTAGATATTCAATAAGTCTCGATATATTACAGTTATATAGAAAATCATTCATTATAACATTTGAGTATATCCAATTGGATCCATCATTTATGATTAAATAAAACTGAAGAAAAAATCCCAATGTGTTTTACAATGAGCTATCATTTAGTCTTGGTGGTGCATTGTAGGATAAGCCCTGGATTTTTAATGTAAGTTTAGCAGTTCAAACTACCAGTCACTCTTTGGAAACCTGATTCAGGGTCATTATGAGTTAGACCTGACTTAACAGCACTCAACAACAACAATCAGCTAGACAAATTAAGTATGATAATAAAATGTGCAAGGACCTGGAGTTAGAAAACCAAAAGGAAGAACACTCTGAGCATTTCTCAAGTTGACAGCACTGAACAAAAATTCAAGACGAATTGCAATCTTGAAAGATTCTATGGACAAAATATTGAATGATGATGAAAGCATAAAAAGAAATAGAAGGAATACGTAGAGTCACTGTACTAAAAAGATGGTCACTTTTCCACCATTTCAAGAGGTAGAATGTGATCAAGAACTGATGTTATGGAAGGAAGAAGTCTAAGGTACGCTGGAGGCAATGGTGTAAACAAGTCTCCAGGAATCGAAGGAATACAAATTGAAATCTTGCAAGAAACTGACACAACTAACTCATCTATGCCAAGACATTTGGATGACAGTTACCTACCAATTGGAAGAGATCCATGTTTATGTGCATTCCAAAGAAAAGTGACCCAAAGGAATGTGAAAGCAATCAAACAATTATATAAATATCATATCACATGCAAGTAAAAATTTTTGCTAGAGATAATTTAAAAATGGTTAGAACAGTACCTAACAGGGAGCTGTCAGGAATTCAAGTCTGATTCAGAAGAGGGCATGGAGCATGGGATATTATTGCTGACATTAGATAGACCTTGGCTGAAAGCAAAGAATACCAAAAAGATGTTTACTTGTGCTTTATTGACTCCACAAGGATTTGTCTTTGTATGGATAATGGAAAACTATGGATTACATTGCAAAATGTGGGTATTTTAGAATACTTTATTGTACCCATGAGGAATGTGTACATAGACCAAGAAGCAGTTATTCAGATAGGACAAGGGGCTAGTGAATGTTTTAAATTCAGAAAAGGTATGTGCCAGGGTTGTATACTTTTACCATATTTATTCAATCTGTACACTGAGCAAATAATCTGAGGAGCTGGATGTATGAACAATAATTTGGCATCAGAATTGGAAGAAGGCTTATTAGCATCCTGTTATATACAGATGATACAACCTTGATTGCTGAAAGTGAAGAGAACTTAAAGTATTTACTTGTGAATTAAAAAACAGAAACAAAAAAACAAAACAAAAACAAAAAAAGCCTCATTGTAAAGAAAATAAAAATACTCACAAATGGACCAATAAATAACATCATGATCAGTGGAGAAATTATTGAAGTTGCCAAAGACTTTATTTTGCTTAGGTTCATAGTCATTAGTCATGAAAGCAGCAGTCAAGAAATTTAACCATGTGTTGCATTAGGAAAATCTATTGCAAAAGACCTCTTTATTATGTTCAAGAACAAAGATATTCGGTTTGAGGATTAAGATGTGACTAACCCAAACCATGGTATGTTCAGTAATTGCATATGCTTGTAAAACCTGGAGAATAAACAAGGAAGACTGTAGAAGAAGAATCAATGCATTTGAACTAAGGAGTTGGGGAAGAAATTAAAAGTACCACGGACTTCCAGAAGAACAAACGTACCTGTCTCAGAAGAAGTGCAGCAAAAATACTTCTTAGAAGTGAGAATGATGAGATGTTTTCTCCCATACTTTGTATATGTTATCAGGAAGTATCAGTCCTTTTAAAAGGACATCATTTTTGGCAAAGTCTACAGTCATAAAAGAGGAGAAACACTCCCAACAAAGTCTAGGGTCATAAAAGAGGAGGAACACAGCTATTGGCTTAAACGTAGTAACAATTTTGAGGATGGCACAGTGTTTCATTCTGTTGTGCATAGGAACCCTAAGAGTCAGCACTGACTTTGATGGCATCTACAACAAACAACAATAAAATTTGTAGACATTTATCGATTATGAAAAGTAGCACAATTTTGTCATATAATTCAGAAAATATTCAAATAGTTGAGTGACATTACAGCATCAAAAGTCTTTCTATTCTCATCTATAGTTTTTATGTACATAGTGATTTTCAGTACTTAAATTCAAAGGAAAAAGAAAAGAGAGAAAGTCAAGAATTCAATGCTGATTTATTCTTATTTGAGTGATAAATCATATCTCTCTACTCATATAAAATATTATAAAAATAGATCATCAACCTCACTAAGAAGGTACTACTGATTTTTTAATGTTTAATAATTGAATTTATAATAGTTATATTTTGATCAATTATATTCCAAAGTGGTTGTAGCAATAGAAATCTAAATTTTGTAACTTAAATCTATTGTCTTAGCAAATGAAAATTTACATGTTAATTTATGTATACATAACTTCGTCTCTCATATTTGGACATATTGTCAGGAGGGACTAGTCTCTGGAGAAGGATATCATGTTTGGTAAGGTGGAGGGTCAGAGAAAAAGAGGCAGACCCCCAACGAGATGGATTAGCCAAGTGGCAGCATTGATGGACTCAAGTGTGGCAACAATAGTGAGGTTGGCCCAGGATCAGGCAGTGTTTCGTTCTTCTGTGCATAAGGTCGCTATGGGTCAGTATCGACTCGATGGTACCTAACAACAAAAACACAAGTATGATAGTTATAATGCACTTAAACTGATGAAAAAAGTAGATACCAATTGAATAACGTGTAAGAAAATGTACTGTTACTTTTGAATATCAAACAAAAATATTTATCACTTCTTTGGATATTTTTAGACATTTATTCATAGACTTGTCCATTATTTTTTTATAGAAGCTTTGCATATTATGGGGCATGGACTTTTTCATATTTTGGTTTCATCCTCTAATATTGAAAAACATATTAATAAATTATTAACATAATAAAATTGATTTTTTCCTAGGAACAAAGTATAATAAAATCATCTTTATTTATGTTGAAGACATAAAATGCAGCAAATAGAAGTAACCTGAAAAAGAAACAACAGAAAAAAACACTCAGAATAAAGGCATTATTTGCTGTCAGAAGAAACAAAATTTTGAAATAAAGTTGAGGTCGAGCAAATCTTTATATTTTAAAATATAGTGTGCATTTAAAATTTTAGAAATACTCAGAATCAAAAGCTCTATGTAGCAGAAAATGGAAGTTCAAGATATGCATGTACTAATTATTTCTTATAAGGAGCTCTGGTAGTGTAGTGGATATGAATCAGGCTGCGAGCCTTAAGGTCAACAGTTCGAAACTACCAGCTGTTCCACAGGAGAAAGATGAGACTTTCTGCTCAGAAACCCTATGCAGGGTCCCTATGAGTTGGAACCAACTCCACAGCACATAACAACAACAAAAACAATTATTTCTTATACCTTTAAATAGAAATTCACTATTCATATTTGACTACCTAAGTCCTCAGATAGCTATGAGGTTAAAATATAAAAAGTCTATACTTGATATTAAGGATTTTATTATATAATTGTGTCGAGTAGAGCACATAGAACATTCCTGAACTCAAGACAATCTCATGGCCATCTTTTTTTTTTTTTTTTTAAACCATTTAGTTTGAATTGAGTGAAGACTTACAGAGCAGATGATCAGTTTTACAATAAAAAATTCATAATCTATTTCATTGCAATGATTGTAAACCCCTCAGTGTAACAATAGTTATTCTACTTCCTCCCTGTGATTCTTGTTTACATTTCTCCCCTTTCATTACCCTTCTGAACTTATGTAAATGTTGCCCTTTAGGATTTGAATGATTGACCTGTCCATGGTGAGCATACCTTACTATTGTAGTTGTTCCCCTATATACTCATTTACAGCTTGACTGAAAATTAAGCCACGATTGTGAGGTCAGTTCCACACCTGAAGTGTGACCAAGGACCATCGTCCAAGTTTCCTCCAGTCTCTTTATGATCAGTAATCCTGATCTTTTTAAATAATTTTGAGTTTTATTACCGATTTTTCTCCCAATCTACCCAAAACCTTCTAATGTGATTCCTTTCAGAGGAGTTGGTGGTGGTAACCAGGCTAGTTCTTCTGGTCTCAGGGTCATGGACACTGAAGTTCACATATTCCACTAATCCACTGGACTTATTGATTCCATGTGCCTTCAGTTTTCATCACTTTTCTTTCCTATATACAGAGGGAGACCAATAGTTGCACCTTAGACGACCATTCATGAGCTTTTATGATCCTAGTTGCTGTTCACCAAAGTAGGATGCAGAACACTGTGAACTGTGTTATGCTAATTGACCTTCATGTCTGGAGACTATGGTCCTGATCCCACAAGTGCAGCAACTCATTCCCTCAAGGTGTTTGGTAATGTCTAAGAAGTTTTCATAATTTTGCTCCATGTATCTTCATTATATTAGCAGATATATTAGCAGAAAAGGTAACTACCAATATATAAATATCGTCCATAAAACATTTACACATTTGTGGGTATGCTCCCATTTTCCCTGCCATGCACATTCAACCCGTTTACCTGGTCATGTATGCACCCAAAGTCCATATATATAGGAAAGGAAAAATTGGAATTTAAAAATTGAAAATGTACCCATCAAATAGAGAGTTGGGAAAAGAACTTCCTGGATTTCTTCTAATTGTTAAGATTTGGATACATAAAAGTTTCAGTTCAATAAGTGCAAAGTAATGTAATTATGGATGTCTGCACACTCGATGTGTGATACACCTGTTATGACCTAGGCACTTGGCAAGGAGCCTGAAGATTGTTAAATGAGCAGATCTGCCATGCTCCTGTCTATTCTGGCAGCTTCTATTAAAGTTTGGAGTCAACACAGAACAAATTCTTCATGACTTGATGTCAAAAACATGTCAACTGTAATGTGACATCATTTAGACATTTGTAATCATTCTGGTTAATTGCTATTGGAACTGACATCTCATTTTCTTTTCCCCTAATGCCACATTACCAAGTAAGGTTGATCTGCCTCAAATTTATCATAGCATGGCAGTAGGAAAATTTGCTCTCACATGCTTAACTGTCGTTTCCTAATTTCACAGTAAGAAATTAATATCTTTGCCTATAAATTTTGGGCAGTAGACTCTCTCAGAAGTTAAGCAGTTACATAATATTTTGGCAATATAAGTAGAAAGAAAAGTTAGGAACTTAGATGCTATTCATATTAAGTTAAGGGTCTTCTCTCTTCTTCACATAGCCTCGTTGAATTTTTCTAACAAAAGCCAAACCTGAAGCTCCAATCAAATATTTTAAGCTTTGTTCATTATACTAATCAGGTTTTTAAATAATGTTACCTTTAGTGATCATCACAAATATGTTAAGAAACTCGGTAAGTTTGAGTGCAATGGAACATCATAATTCAAAGAGGAGACAGACCATGATATCTGTAAGGTTAAATAAAGGGGAAATGAGTCATTATCCAACATTTTCATAGTTTCTAATAATATGTTCGAAACTACCAGCCGCTCCGCGGGAGAAAGATGAGGCTTTCTACTCCCGTAAGGATTTACACCCTCGGAAACCCTGTACAGGGTCGCTATGGGTCGGCTCCGACTCGAAGGCACTTAACAACAACAACAAATTTTACACAATGCCATTTAATATTTCTGAATATTAAGGACAAAAATTTTCAAGAAAAATGTCAATCAACCCTACAAGAAAGTCAAAACATTTTAACAGCAGAGGGCCATCTTTTCTAGTAATAGCATAAAGTCCACTAACCAAACCCATAAACTCACAGTGACCCAGTAGGACAGAGTATAATGGCCTCATAGACTTTCCAGGGTCATAAGTCTTTATGAAAACAGACTACCACATTTTTGTCTGGTGGAACACTGGTTAGTTTGAACTGCCAACCTTTTGATGCATAACCACTGCATCACAAGTTGTCAAATCCTGGGATACAATTTCTTCTGTGGACCCTGGTGATGCAATGGTTAAGCAATCCCCTCCTAAACAAAAGGCCTTTGGTTTGAACCCACCAGCTACTCACTGATAATATCTTGCTTCCTTTTTTCTCAGGAACCCCAAAACACACATGATGCATTTCCTTTAAACATATAGGTCAGCTTCTGTATTAATCTACTGTTTTTAAGTTAATTGTTCTTTTCCCTGTCCAATGGGGTAAGATGGACAGATATATTATCAAACAATCCTAAAGAAAATACATGGTCTAAAGGAAGACTGAATACTCATCAGCTAGAAGAAAAACACCATCGGAACTTAATTGTTTCCAGTATATGCTGTCATTACGAGCTGTTCAGTAGGCTCTTGACTCATGGGACCCATTGCACAATAGAATAAAGACTACCAAATCCTGCATCCATCCCACGATAGGTTGTGGATCAAACTTGTGTTCCATAAAGTTTTCCTTGGCTGATTTTAGGAAGCAGATTATCAGACATTTCTTTCTAGTTTGTCTTAGGGGGGAAATCTCCACTAAAACATGTTGAGCATCATAGCCACCACAAGCCTCCACTCATTGACAGATGGGTAGTAGCTGCACATGAGATACACTAGCTCAGAATCAAATGCAGGTCTCCTGATTGGTGGACGTTTCTGCCACTGAACCACCCACTGACCTCATATGTTTTGTTCAAAATTTAGTTACAATGTGAAAGACAACTGACTGTCTGACAACTTAAAAATCAATCTACTACTGAATCCCTGCTACTGACAGCAGGCGCCTCTCTTTAGTACAACTTGACTCTTAGCTTTCAAAGTAGTAAAACAAATGGTTGGAATTCAGGTTTATCCTGTTGATCTAGAGGAGATTTTCAGAATGTAGTTTGAACTCTACTCAAGTTCCTTTCACTTAGTTTTCGGCTGTGATAGCACCGTGGTTATGAGTTGGGATGCTAACCTTAAGGTCAGCAGTTTGAAACTACAAGTCATTCCTCTGGTAGTTGAGAAAGATGAGGCTTTCTGATCCTGTAAAGATTTACATCCTCGGGTGCTGTGGATTGAAACTGGCTCCACAGCACACCACCACCACCATGACCAGTAAGAGTGAATTTGCTATAGTGTAACTCCATTTACTAAAGCACGTGGAAGTCAGTACCTTTATTGCCTTATGAGAATTTTATTAAGAACACATTCTTCCTCACCACAGAATTATTTATGCCATGTATCAAAATATCTTAATTTTATCTATTCAGATCTCACTCTAATATTTGGATATTTTAGTGGGAATTTTTAAAATTAAGTTTTCAGTCATAACTAATGAAAAAATAAAACTCAACAGGGAGAGAATCCTTCTTTGAGCTGAAGAAGTATGCTAGACTTAAGGGTCAGTAGGAGTCCTGGTGTGGTGCTGTGGGTTAATACGCTGGACTGCAAGGTCATTTTGAACCATAGTATTGGCGGTTCAAGCTCACCAGCCACTTTCTGGAAATTCTATACATGGTCTCTATGAGTTGAACCTACTTGATGTCACTTAACCTTCAACAACAGTGCTCCATCAGACATATTAATGGACAGTGACTTAATTGTTTCTCAGTGCAACTCAAGCAAATGCTTAAAGTCATGGAAGGTAAGACACCCAAGTTCAAAAGCTATAGTGATTCCCATGCATCGCTGAAGCTACCCTCCAAACTCAGAAAGCGGCATTTTCTCACTCACTCCATTGTCCATTGTTGTTGTTTTTGTTGTTAAAAACCCTATGCAGAGTCATTTTGAGTCAAAACCAACTTGATGGCAATTAACACTACAATATTAACATTGGATTCCTGGTCTGGCACTGGAGAATCAGCACTGGTCTGTAACTACCAGGTTGGCAGTTCAAATCCATCAGCTGCTCCTTGGAAACACTTTACAGAGTCGTTATGAATTGTTACTGACTTCACAGCACTTAACAACAACATATCAACATTACAAATATATTATATAATATATTTATGAGACTCAATTGCAATTATATGAAACTAAATACATAAGGAGCTCTGGTAGCGTAGTGGTTATGAATCGGGCTGCGAACCTTAAGGTCAGTGGTTCGAAACTACCAGCCGCTCCACGGGAGAAAGATGAGGCTTTCTACTCCCGTAAAGATTTACACCGTCGGAAACCTTGTACAGGGTCGCTATGGGTCGGACCCGACTCGATGGCACTTAACAACAACAACAACAAATACATTAGGATGTGTGTAAAACTGATGTTCTCCCATGTAAACTATCACTCAATTCACAATAAAAACTTTTTAAAAGAATGCAGTTATAGTAAATACCTAATAGGTATTATAACAACAACAAAAAAGAAACTGAATTTTGAAGTAGGATTAAGAGAATCGCTGAATTTGTTGGCTTTGCTTTTGTATTTTTAGAACACCATTTAACCTCTGAATCTGTGTGGATTTGAAGCTTCTCAAGGGTGCCTCTCTGAGATCTTCCTGTTATATTCACTTACCTTACTCCATTGATCAGCTGTCAAGTAAAAGTATGTATAACAACTCTTACAGGTTAGTCTACTCCTTAACATCTCACACTTTACGTGGTTATCAGAAATTTTACTTGAAGAAGTAGAAAAAGTCAACAGCTACTGGAATGAGTATACTTGTTTCTCACAACAGGAAACAACCAGTTACTGTTACTGCAGTGAGTGTTGATTAACACCTAAGGTCTATCCAAGAAATAATATGGATAGGCAACCATTGACTCTAAAACCATCACACAATAAGAAATATCTTGGCTTACAACAAACTCCCTAGAGATATGCAGTGACCCCCTGCCTATAGGCAGTTAACCCCCCTTGCAGATCCACACGCGTTTGCAAGGGCTAGAAAGAAGTTTCTTCTTCCTCGTCAAGAAAAAACTCTGTTACAAACTCACGCACCTGGAAGTTCACTGTCTAGAGAACAGAAAATGAAACAAAAGATCAGAAACATAATGGAGACCATTTTTTTTTTTTTTAAAAATAAGGTAGCTAATGATTAAACTGCTTTTCAGCACCCTGTAAATATTGTTTGAAGTAACCTAATTAATTAAGCCTAACACTAGCCTAACAATTATATAGCTTCTTGGATTTGGAGACAATTATCTAACAATTTAGTATTTTAAGTAAATTATGTACCAGGGCAGATCTGCTTATTTCTCTGGGTAAAATTCCTGAGATAAACCATCAATATACCCTTTCTCCCACTCTATTAAGCAAAATATATGCACAGTTTAACCTGAATATGTAGTTGTTTAAATAGAGTGAATGCTCAGAATTCCTTTTCTTTTTTGATCTGTTTACCAATTCAATCAATCTGTAGCCAGTAGACCACAGAATGCAGTTGGACAACCAGTCAGAAAGTCTGTATTAGAATATGTAATTTCTATGCTAGCTGTAATAAATCGTGTGAGTTACTACACCTCACTGGGTTTCAATTCCTTCATCTTCAAAATGGATAAAATATGTCTTTCTTTATGTAATCATGATGAGATTAAGCAAAATATAATGCAAAACCATTTGGTAGATCAAAATAGATGTGAAATCTTAAATTACATTTAGCAAACATTTTCTAGACTACTGGATATCACAAGAAGCACAATACTTAGATGCACAGGTCCTATAGGGTGGGACAAGGATATGACATGCACATTACAAAACAAGTTTAAAAGTCTAATTAATCCCTTCATTTGATAGATAATTTCCTTTCTCAGAACAGATTGGGGAAAAATGGTTTGGCTTCTGACTTCTCACCAAATTGTCTTTATATAATGATACAAACTATCAGCATTTACTCAGCAGTGGAAAAAACAAACAGGAGAAATGTAAAAGCAGAAGTAGATTCGTTCATTAATTTGAGACATTTACAACTTAAGGTAGGAGAAACCTCAATTTAAGAAAAGTAACATTCGTATTATAAAATGAATAAGGTGACATCTACTAACACTGGGTTTCACAGGCAAAAGTAAATCTTCAAACACATCTTCAGAGTGTGGTAGCTCTTGATGAAAAGCACCAGACTGGGAACCATAGGTTTGCAATTCGAGGCTGACAGCTATTCCACAGGATCAAGAGGAGGCTTTCTGTTCCTGCAAATATTTAAAAACCTCTGAAACCCCATACAGGGTCGCTATGAGTTGGAACTGACTCCATGGCACTTAACAACAGCAACAATATAGATACACATTTTAAAATGAATCTTAAGTATGGACTATTCTTTGTGTGAATCATGTATCACTCAATTTTCTAGCAGCTAAAATTTCAGATGTTTTGTGTACATTTGAAGAACTTTCTTCATGTTTTGTCTAGACTTTAATTTTGATGGATTAATGGTAGCGTAGTGGTTACGAATCGGGCTGTGAACCATAAGGTCAGCAGTTCGAAACTACCAGCTACTCCGCGGGAGAAAGATGAGGCTTTCTACTCCCGTAAGGATTTACACCCTCGGAAACCCTGTACAGGGTCGCTATGGGTCGGAACCGACTCGAAGGCACTTAACACACACACACACACACAATGTGTTTTTGTAAGTGCATTTCAGCATATCTATTAGTCAGGAGTTGAGATTTGGGAGTTCAACTTGTTTATCTGCAATACTGCCAATGCTGTGTGCATTGAGGATTCATAATAGGACCATGCTGCTGATACTTTATGGTGGGCTGAGCAATTTGCACAAATGGCTAATACAAAGAGATCATAGCAGGGTTGGGATGTACCTGGGCTGTTGTTGTTGTTGCTAACTGCCATCGAGTAGGTTCAACTCATAATGGATGGTGCAGTGGTAAACACTCATCATATAACCAATGGTCAGTTGTTAGAATCCACCAACTACTCCATAGGAGAAAATATGGCTGTCTGATTCTATGAAAATTACAAACCTTGGAAGCCCTATGTTGTTGTTGTTATGTGCCATTGAGTCAGTTCTGACTCACAGTGACCCTGTATAGGGTGTCTGAAGAGCAGCTGGTAGACTTTGATCCATAGACCATTATTGTAAAAACTTAAGAAAAGATTTCCATAATAAAAGAATAATTCTTTGAGGGTCATCAGGGATGGAAGGGAGGGGACAGTAACTCATAGGTTATGGGATAAATATATGATAACTTGGGGGACAGTGAGGGCAATAAATAGGAGAGGAGGGCAATGCATGAGAAGGGGGAGGGCGTAGATGAATGGGGATGATAGGATAAGACTATGGGAAGTACACGTGGACTAAATAGGATAGAGGTAGATTGTGACATATGCACAACCTTGTAAAAACAAGGATCTATGAATCATAGATCACAGTCTGAATGGGTAAAGAAGGGAAAATAATATTAAGGTACTTGACTGTTTTGTGGATATTGGGTTCCCCTGCCTACAAGTGTAATGTGGGATACAAGAGAATATTAGGGACGATGATTACAGAATATTTATAAGCCCATCTTCAATCTGTAACTGATTAGGTTATCTAAAAGGGGACTAGAATGTACCAAGGGAAACAGGTTTCTTGTTAAGCGTTGGTGGAGTATGGGGCCTTAGGGGCCTTACTATCTGAGCCCCATCCAGAACCTTCTGGGATGGGACATTCCCAATTGAAAAGACATGCAGACCAACCCAGAATGGATAGAGGAACAGAAGATACTTTTTAAAAGAAAGACCAACAGGGGGAGAGGAAAAACAACAGCAATAAAAAAAAACAAGCAGACTGGCTGTGACCATTTCAAGTAAGCAGTTTGCCCTGGAGCCACCAAGGCAAGAAAAGTCAGCCTGTCAGGGTAAATCCATTTCTAAAACTGAAACTCAAAGGGAATACACAAACAGACTTGTATGCTGGCTCGAGACTGTCCTAGTCAGCTTGTGAATGGAAGTGGGGAGTGAAATTGCAGCAGTAAGATGGCTTGATATTGGCCATATACAGTATATGCCCGGTTACATTGAGATGAGAGACAGTAAAGGATGGGCTACCTTGTTTGAAGTTCAGGGAGATGTGTGAACTCCTGAGCCCAAGGATTCTAGCCCACAGAGTTAAGAATGAAGCAGCCAGCTGGTTTGATGAGTGGGGTGGTGTGCAAGAACTCCCAAACTTTCAGACAGTACTGATTTTTCCTAGCATGGATGGCTTGCCAACCAGAATTTGATCAGAAGAAGATAACGATGTATGATACAGGAGTCAAGCATAAATTGCTACAACTTGGTCAACTGGACCTTTGCTTATGGATGCTGCTGCCAAAAATTCCAACCAAACAGGGAAGGAGTCTTCGTATTAAGGATCAAGCATGTCTTTCAGTACATAATTGACATAAAATAAGGGCAGTACTACTACTATGGATGGAGTCCTAGTGTGGCACTGTGGGTTAATGCACCAGACTGCAAAGCCATTTGAACTGCAAGGTCGGCAGTTCAAGCTCACCAGCTGCTCCTCGGAAAACCTATACAGGGTAGCTATGGGTTGGAACTGACTCAATGGCACTTAATAACAAAAACAGCTACTAATATGGATAATAAAGTTACTTTTACTGTTTTGGGTTTGATAGATGGGAGAAAGAAAAAAAAGAAGACTCCATGAATGTTTAGAATATAATACAAAATTTATCTAAGACCAAATCAAATGGTAGATAAAATACTCTAATGTGAATTGGGAATAAAGGAAAGAGCATTTTAATAATATGTATCTACAGAATCTTTAGACCTTACAAATTCTACAAGGTTGGAGGTTCAAACTTAACCATCTGCTCCTCAGAAACATTATACAGGGTTGCTATGAGTCAGAACCGACTCAAATGTATTTAACAACAAAAAAACAACTGTAAGTTTCTCATATGTAAAGAATGGTCAAAATATATATAGCTATTTATGCTAGGAAGGATTGGGAAAGAAATTATGATATCATAATGATCGTTTTATGAATATGATGCAGAGAATGAACAAAGATCCTACCCCACCTAAAACTGATGCCAATGTCAACACACTGAAGACAAAAAGTCAGTGTTGAATGGCAACATAGTTATGCAAAATAAAAATAATAATGAAGACCCACAATTATTTCATTCACCTCTGGAAGCCCAAGACACTGCAGCTACTAAGGAAGCACAAAATAACTCAAAGAATTATACCCAGGAGAAACAATCTTGACCACTATCCCAATTGCAGTGGTAATGAAGAAGACTGAGGTTAGCAACACTCTTGTGTTCATTGCATATGTTAAGGTAATCACATCACATAGGTTGTGAAGAAGCTCTATGGCATTGATTTGGACAAGGTCAATATCTTGATAAGGGTTAATAGAGAAAGGGAGACATATGTTTAACTGCCTCCTACTATGACGCTTTGGATGTTGCCAACAAAATTGTGAGCAATTTCATTAATATTACACACAAGTAAAATTTTGTTTAAGACAATTCAAAAATGGCTGGAATAGTACATCCACAGGAACTGCCAGATAATCAGGTTGGTTATGGAGGAAGACGTGGAATGAGGGATATCACTACTGATGTCAGATGGATCTTGGCTGAAAGCAGTGAATACCACAAAGATGTTTACCTGTGTTTTATTGACTATACAAAGACATGCAACTGCATGGATCAGAACAGATTATGGATAACATTGTGAAAAATAGGAATTGTAGAAAACTTAAATGTTCTCATGTAGAACCTGTACAATGAGAATTCCAGAATACTTGAATGTTCTCATGCAGACCAAAAGACAATTGTTCAAATAGAACAGCTATTGATCAGGCTTGTATCTTTTATACATACTTATTCAATTTATATACAAAGCAAATAACCAAAGAATCTGGGGAAAAAGTGGGGTTAATATTGGAGGAAGATTCCTTAACACTCTGTGGTATGCAAATGACACAAACATACTTGCTAAAATGAAGAGTACTTGAATCATTTATTGATGAAGATCGAAGACTACAGCCTTCAGTATAGTTTTCACCTCACTATTAAGAAAGTAAAATCTTCATAACTGAACTATCAAGGTAAATGAAGAAAATATTGACGTTTTCAAGGATTTCATTTTAATTCATTCCACACTCCATGTCCATGGAAACAACATTCAAGAAATCAAACTATTTATTCCGTTGGGAAAATGTACTTCCAAAGACACCTTTAAAGTGTTAAAAAGCAAAGATGTCATTTGGAGGGATAAGGTGTGCCTGAGTGAAGCCATGATTTTTTGAATAGACTCATGGTGCTGAAGGATAAACACTGTACCACAAGGTTGATTTGAAATGCAAGGCTGGCAGTTCAAACCCACCAGCCACTCCTTGAAAAACCTATGCAGTGTTGCTATGAGTCAGAACTGACTCAATGGCTCTTAACAACAATAACAACACGCAATAAAGCTGGACAATAAATTTTAGAAAACTAAAGAATTGACACTTTGAATTATAATATTAGCAAGGAAGATGGACTGCTAGAAGAATGAACCAATCTGTGTTGGAAAAAGTGTACAGTCAGAATGCTCCTTAAAAGTGACAGTAATGAGACTTTAGACACAGTATTAGGAGGAAGCAGTTCCTAGTAAAGATTAAACTTGCTAAAGTAGAGGGCCACCAGAGAAGAGGGACTGACACAGTGACTGACTCCAACAATGAGTTCAAGCATAATAATTGTAAGGGAGGGGCAGGACCACGCAGTCTTTAGTTCTATTAAACATAAATTTTCTGTAAGTCAAAATTCACTTGAAAGACATCCCCTTGTAATTTACCTATAAGGTTTACCTTGTATTCATGATTCTCTTATCCTGGCAACCTATGTGTATTTTCTACCACTTGAAAAACAATGAAATATTCTTGTATACTTTTCCCTGCAATTCATTTACAAATGACACTATTTGGGAGGCTATTTTATAAGGATTAGCTGTTGAGTGTCTTTTATTAAAAAACATAAATTCTCTGAAAGACTCAATATACCCCTAGGAGAAATCCAGTGCTGAACCACTTTTTTAAATCCCTGAAGTTGAAAAGAAGTGACATTTAAACTAAAGGCCCAGAGAGATTTAACAGTGCTCTCTCAAAAGCATTATGACAGGAACTCCTTTAGTTCTATGAATTTTAGATGAACATTTTTCCCCCAAGACTGACAGCTGGAGATAGATTCTCTTACTACTGAAAAAGTATAGACCTGTCCTTTCAGCTCAAAATGAAAATAGCCATTAGTGATAGATAAATGTTTCTATTCTCTTTTACCTTATCTATTTTAAGTAACTAGCCCCCAGGGTAAATATGCCTTGAATGTAAGCAAGGTTCTTTTGTGTTTGCATGTTTGTTTTTCTATAGCAAATGTTACTTACAATAGGTGATGTGTCAGTGATTCATTTAATTTATTGCCAAGTACTAGAGTAGTGGTTACAATCAGCCTGTGAACCTCAGGGTCAGCAATTAGAAACTACCAAATGTTCCACAAGAGAAAGATAAGGCTTTCTGCTCCTGTAAAGATTTTCAGTCTCAGAAACGCTGTACAGGTTCACTATGAGTCAGAACTGACTCCATGGCACATAACAACAACAACAACACCTAACTGTAAAACCACGTGGAAGCCAAGTGAAAGAGAATCAAACTCAAAAATCAGCCCAAGGCCAATTGCTGTGAAGCAGAGGTCAGAAATGTTTCCATCCTACAAGCTTCATTACCCTATTCTGACCCTAATCATGGGTTTGATAATCCATAGTAACAGAAACACCAAACTCATAACAGTATTAACGATTATGGAATTTACTAACGACATGAACAGGATTCGATTCAGAATCAAAACCAACTCAGGATGCAGCAGTTCCCCAGAATGGAATGCCTTTTGTCTGCCATACCACAGGCATACCTCTCACTCTTGTCTTTGGCCTTTCAGCCATGTGATCCCTTGACCTCTGCCCTGCTTAAGCAAGTGTTACAAAGTTCTTTTAGCCAGTCTATGATTTGTCCAAAGGACACATTCTTCAAACCAGTCTCTTACACTCAACTTTACTCAGTCCAAGGACCTAGATCCCAAAGCTATTCTGTCTCTCCATGTTACCATCTCTGCTGTCACTTCAGCTGTCACTTCTGCTATCACCTCTGCCATCACTGGTTCTCTCATGCTTCATTCAGTCTCTTCCTTCTTGATGGTCCTGAGATCTTCTGTCTCTTCTTCTAAGATTACTCTTTTTTTAAATCTAGCTGGAGCGCAAAACTAACCAATCCCAGCCTCAGAGTCCTGTACACCTTATTTGCATGACCCCACCCAAATACTTGATAGAAATTAAGAAGACTTCGGATAGAAAAACCTTAGCAAATAAATTCAATAGGCACCCCAGTAACCTATTCTGCAAATTAATTCTCACGGTGCTACCCTAGTTTATAATGGAACAAACGTAGAACTGTCCTGCATTCATCATGTTTTCCAGGCACTTTCCAGTTAATAGCCTTTCATATTCCTCACAGTGTAGAAAAATGTAATTGATCAAGCATGAGAAAGAAAAAATGGGAAAGAAAATATATTTTACTTAGAATATCTAAAATGGGGTTCTAAATGTTCAACAGAAATAATTTTTCTAATATGGATTTTCCCCATTCAAAATGACTGGGAAATTTGTTGTTAAATAATGACAGTAGGCAAAGTTACATTCTTTGTCTGAAAATGTGCAGTAATACATTCTAGGGTTATTTTTCATCATGCAAGTGACTAGAACAAAAATGAACAGCCAAGATAATGAAACAAAAGGAATTGTCCCTATTTTGAGAATGCCTATGTAATGTTTTTTTGAGGGGTAATGGTTCACACAAGTAGCTTTTTCTTCTGTTTCAGGGTTAATATATTCAAGCCAATCAGACTGGTACCTACTGCCTTTATAAATGAAAGCAAGTGTTTTCTTTCATGCTTTACACTGTATATTCTGCATTTTCAATTAGGAATTGTATGAAACCATTTTTATTTCTTGTTTGTAAAACTGTTTTGAGTGTGATGAATTTAGAGGTGTGCATTATTGAATATCATCAATTTTAGATGTTATCTTTTAGAAGACATATGAAGAGAGAATTAGTTTAAAGAACTTCACCTGTATTCTATCTAAAACTATGTTAAACGGTTTACAGTAAAGATACGATGAAACTTATAAAAGTTTCTTGAAAACTTCCATTATCATTTAGTTCCGTTTTTCACTAACTTTTTGAAGCTCCTTCATATAGTTATTCCATTTGTCAATAACATTGAAAAGTAGCTCTTGATGACTTTAAAATGCATCTTGGTGGTGGTGGTTATGTGCCATGGAGTCGGTTCCAACTCATAGAGATCCTGTATAGGGTTTCCAAGGCTGTAAATCTTTATGGGAACAGAAAGCTTCATCTTTCTCCCATGGAACTGCTTGTAGTTTCAAAGTGCTGACTAATAAATTATATGCATAACTCAGATATTGACAATAACAGATATATGATATTTAAAACTGCATATTTCTTAAAAGAACCAAGTTTTTGTTTTCAATAAAAACATAAATTTTCTAAGAGTACTCTTTTAATAAATATGAAACAAATGGAGATCATCAGCAATTCTATGAATTCTTTGTACAAGCATCAGAAAAAGAGAAAATGGAACGGAAATGGAAGAGACATGGCAAACCTAAGTCGAGGCTCCGGCCTGGTTGTTTACACTTTGTTGTGCTAGTTGCACTTTTTTAGAATGTTGCTAAGATTTTTTTTTTTTTTTTAAAGAAGACACAATTCAAATCGAAGCAAAAGTTGGTATCAAGTAAACTCCAACTTATGGAGGCCCCATGAGCATCAGAGTAGAACTGTACTTCACAGGGTTTTCAATGACACATTTTGCATTAGATCACTAGGTCTTTCCTCTGACATGCCTCTGGGTGGGATCAAACCTCCAACATGACAGCAGCTGAAACACTCGTTTTTTTGCCCAGCCAGGTATGCTATTTCTAAAATGAATAAGTTAAATAGCTTCAAAGAATCATCAAATAAAATAATGTGCAGTGCATACATGCAAAAGGAAATTTTTTTTTTTTATTGAGCAAAGTTCCAATCTATTTGGAAACTAATAAAATAAAACTAAATCCTAAAATCAAACGAAGATTAACCATGGCACTGTTAATCTTCATTGTTCATTTTAATTCTTAATATTTATCTTCTAATATTTATATTTAATATTTATATTGTTCATTTTAATTCTTAATATGCATCTTCTATTATATACTGTTATAATACATTTAATAATTCTTCCATTTAATTCTGCAGTAATTAACTTCTGAGTTCTCATCTTTTTGAGATTATAATTTGATAGGAAAATACATAAAGGAAAAAGAAAAAAAAAATGTGTTCTTCAATGACATTAAGAAATTCAAATGAAGCATAACCCAGAACAAAGTTAGCACTGCTTACTGTCCTGGTATGCACCATAGGATAAGCACTTGACCTCAGTGTTGGTTTAAACCATAGGTAGATGATTCAAACCCATCAGCCATTCCTCGGAAACCTCTACAGGATCACTATGAGTTGGAAACTAACTCAACAGCACTTAACAACAACTGTAAACCAAGAAATATTAAGTTTGATTGTAATCTGTGAGCCACGTAAAGTCTATTTGTGTCAGTGAGCCTTTGAAGATGGAAATAAATTGGTGACTTAGTAGGGCTGCAATTTCTGACCTCACATGAATAGCCACTCTCATTACAGAAGTTCTTTCCCTTTACTCCTTATATTTCTTAGTTCCCCACACAAATATGCCCTCAGGTCTCCCCTACTTTAAAATACCTGCTGTTAGCCCAGGGATCCTATTCTGGAAATGATTCTTGAACTGCCATCTTAATTACTTCTATAATTAATACTGAGTGATGGAAACATAAATGTGAATTTAGAAGACCTTTTATATGGCCTCTACAGTGGCAACCACAATCAAATATGAGGTGAGAGAGAGCTAACAGAAGAAAATGTGTTAATGAGGAAGAGTTTGATCTTGAAGGAGATGAATAAGGAAACCAGTACAGGGGAGAAGGCCTGGCATCATGTACCTCTCCTCTTGACTGTTTCAGAAAAGATGTATTGCCTTGCTCTCTGTCCTTATTTCCATCACTAGTTATTTCCCCCACAATTCTGCCTTTGCCTTACTATCTGTGATTCTCTGCTTCAGTATGATTGTTCCAAACACAGAAGGACATCACTTTTGTCAGGTCCTCATTTGATGAGAAAGTTGGATACAATGGAAAAAGACTTAATAGTCTTTGCATTTTGACTCTGATTCATAATTACTTGAACTGGTGTGTAGGTGGTTCTGGAAAAAAGGGAATGAGAAATAAGTGATTAACTGATGCCCAAAGGGAGGAAATGAACTTAAATGAGTCTGACACGTTTACACATTAAAATACTTTACAATTCTCCAGGGAACCCATGCTCTTCTTTTCATGACAGATCTTGATAAACTTTATAACTTTGTCATGAAAATTACAAAAGATAATTTAATAATACACTGAACTCTTTGCCTAGGGCACAGAAAGTCCTCAGTAAATAGCTATTGTTGCTGCTGCTACTATTACTGCTAAAAATGTTATAAAATTAGCACTTCCAAATATATTCACTAAAGGATTCTTTCCCTAAAGTTTCTTGAACAGTTCAAAAGATGCAATCTCATTGGTTTGTTTTCTTTTACAGAAACTGATTTCCCTCTTCTGCCAGTCTACCTCAACCCAAACTAACAAATTGTGGAACATCCAAATTAGAGCTAGATTTTTGCAACGTTAAGGAAGGCTAATGAGTGAAGCAAATGATGCGGTGTCTACTTCCGGAAAGAAAGAAGCAGCAACCTCATAGGAATAGCTGTCAAATATGATAGCTGATATTGCAAAACAGAGGACTAGCCATGGCAAGGTAGAGGAAGAGGGGTACAGTTGAACACTTTTGTTGTTGTTGTTGCTAAGTGTCATCTAGTTAGTTCTGAATCAGAGTGACCCTGTATATGATATCCGAGGTGCATCTGGTGGGTTTGAACTTCTTATCTTGTGGTGCACAGTACCACACTAGGAGAGATTGACTGCCAGCATTTCATATTGAGAAGAATTCAGAGATTTTTAAAGAATGTAATTCTTTGTCTTACCATTGCATTGTGGAAATATTTACCATAAATTAATTTGATGGAAAAATCAAAACTTATGGGAACATTGTAAAAGATGATTTGTTTTAAAATACATTCTTAAGCACCAGTACATAAAGTCCATAGCCAGGGTGTATCAGAATAAAGTAACTTCTGTAAAATGTTTTCTGAGGTGGTTTCTGTACATCACAGAATCTTAGTAAAAGTAGTAGGGAACAAAGACAGTTTATTAATTTCACTTAAATAGAGGTGAATAAAATCAGGCAGGGCCAACAACTATTGGTTCATTCTGCAAAAGGTTTGGGGCTTTAATGAATACTGAGTGAAGGAAAAGTGAAAGTCTTTCATATGGCTTCTAAAGTAGAAAGCACAGGCAGACGTCAGGTGAGAGTGAAGAAAACCCTGTTGAAGAGGAAAAGTCTAACCATTGTTAGGATGACCAGGGAAGCTAGTACAAGGCAGTATGCATGCCATCAGCTCTCTCTTCTCTTGACTACTTGACTACTTGAGGACATTTTTTCTGTCCTCGTGCATCACTAATGTTTCCTCTGCATGGATATTTACATCAAAAAATATAAATATGCTGTTCTTCGTGTCACCTAAAATAAATATATAAATACGACCTATAAATCTTTTTTGAGAATGTGTTCTTTTTCTCCACCCACCACATCATTAGATGTATCCTGTATTTTGACTGGTCCCTTCAAAATATAACATGTCACTATTTCTATCATCTCAAATAAATACTATAAATAATCTCTTAATCTTATTTCTTTTTCACCCATAAATCTTTTTCCCTTATGAAAAAAAAAAAAAAAAAAGTTTCCTATATTACTGTTTATTTTCTAATGCCTTTTCTTTGGTATCTGTTAAATCAATTCCTTTCAAGCATTCTTTCCTGTCAATTCACAGCACCATTCAAGAACACCTATATATAACCTGCATATTATTAAAACTATTGTTCAATTCTGAATCCTAACTTTATTTGGTTTAGCGACATTATTTACTAAGGTTTATTTTTCTTGGCTTCTAGGACACATCTAGTTTTTCTCCTGCTTCTTTGGGGTTCCTTTGTCTCATTTTCTTATTCCTTCTATTTTCCTTCTTGTTGTTGTTAAGTGACACACCAAGTTGGTTCTAACTCATGGCAACACTATATAGGATTTCTAGGGCAACTGGTGGGTTTGAACTGCTGACCTTGCAGTTAGCAGTTCAGTGCTACACCAGGATTTGTCTATTTTTCCTATTGTTAAGTGCTGTGGAGTTGGTTCTGACTCATAGTGACCCCGTATAGGTCTTCCTATACAGGAGTAGCTGGTAGGCTTGAACAGTGACCTTGTGGTTAGCAGTCCAGTGTTCATCCTACAGCAACACAGTGTTCTTTGGCTTTCTTCTTAGACTTCTTCTCTCCATTGCCACGTACATTCACTTATTTGATAATCTCATTTATTATGATTATTTAAATTTCATCTATATTCTAATGTTTCTCAAATTCATATATCTCGAATGGACTATTCACTAAAAATCCTAGACACATGTCTAACTTCCATGCCATCCTCACCCTTTCAATACCTAACCTTTATTTCAAACTAAACATCCAATCTGATGCTCTCCTCAAATCAGTTTCAGTCACAGCCTTAGCTCCTCTCCAGTAATGGCAGTCATTTTCCATTGATCCAACCCAAAACACGTGGAGTAATTGGCGACTCTTCTTCTCACTCCCTTCATCCAATCCACCAGGATATACTTTTCATTTATTTTTTTAAGTATTACTGGTCCTAGAGTGGTGCTGCAGAATTATCTCTGGTCTGCTAACTTCAAGGTCGGCAGTTCATACCCACCAGCTGCTCCACAGAAACCTCATGCATGGTCCCTATGAGTTGTAATTGTTTGTTTTTGTTGTTAAGTGCCATCAAGTCGGTTCCGACCCATAGCAACCCTGTATAGGGTTTCCGAGGAACAGCTGGTGAGCTTGAACTGCCGGCCTTACAGTTCAAACGGCTTTGTAGTCTGGCGCATTAACCCACAGAGCCACAGAGAAGAGTTAACAGCAACAACAAAATATAACCAGGTCTTACCACTTCTGATGCCAGAAATTTAATCTCCCCTGAATTGTTGAATTTCTTCCTTTCTCATTCCTTAAAATGTACTTGTGGTCAGAAGAAATTGTTTTAAAAATAAATTAGGTCATATAACTCTTCTGTTCAGAATCATATACTGACTACCATTTATCTGAGAATAAAAACCAAAGTTTTTATTGTTAGGTACAGTCAAGTCGGTACCTCTCATAGTACATATGCACAAAAGAAGGAAAAACTGCCTGGTCCTGTGCCAGCCTCACAGTCATGCCTACAGTCATGGCTGTGTTTGAACCCATTGCTGCTGCTGCCACTGTGTCAATCCATCTCACTGAGAGTATTTTCTATTTTTCAATGACCCTCCACTTTACCAAGCATGATATCCTTTTCCAGGGACTGGCCCCTCCTGACAGCATGTCTGAAGGATAACAGACAAAGTCTGATCATCCTGGATTCTAAGGAACACTCTGGTTGCACTTCTTTCAACACAGATTTATTTGTTATTTAATCGGTACATGTTACTTTAATAGTCTCCAATACCAAAACTCAAATGCATCAATTCTTCTAAGGTTTTGTCTATTGTTTCTCATGCATATGAAGTTATTGAAAATATCATGGCTTGGATTAGGTGCACCGTAGTCTTCAAACCGACATCTTTGCTCTTGAACACTTTAAACAGTCTTATACATTAGATTTACCTAATGATTTCTTGATCGCTGCTTCCATGAGTGTTGATGGTTGATCTGAGCAAAATGATGTCTTTGACAACTTCAATCTTTTCTCCATTTATCATCATGTTATTTATGTGTCCAATGGCAAAGGATTTTTGTTTCCTTTTCATTGAGATACAATCCATACAGAAGGAGGCTGTGGTCTTTGATCTTCATCAGTAAGTATTGTAAGTTCTCTTTGATTTCATTAAGCAAGGTGGTATAATCTGTACATTGCAGGTTGCTAATGAGTCTCCCTCTAACTCTGATGCCACATTTTTGTTTTGTTTTTTGTTTTCATATAATCCATCTTCTCAAATTATTTGCTCAGTATATAGATTGAATAAGTAAGGTGAAATAATACAATCCTGGTACACATCTTTCTTAATTTTAAACAATTCAGTATCCCCTTGTTTCACTTGAATAGCTGCCTCTTGATCTTGCAAAGGTTCCTCATGAGCACAATGAAATGTTCTAGAATACTCATTCTCCATAGTGTTGTCCATAGCTTGTCATGATCCACACAATCGAAAGTCTTTGCATAGTACATAAGCACAGTTAAACATCTTTCTGATATTCTCTGCTTTCAGCTAAGATCCATCTGATGTGAGCAGTTATGTACCTCATTCCAAGTGCTCATCTGAACCCAGCTTGAACATCTGGCAGTTCCCTCTCAATATACTGTTGCAGCAATTTTGAACTATCTTTAGCATAAGTTTACTTACATGTGATATTAATGATATTGTCTGATGATTTCCACATTCCATTGGGTCACTCTTCTTTGGAAAGGGCACAAATATAGATCCCGTCCCATCAATTGGCCAGTTAGCCGTCTTCCAAATTCCTTGGCATAGATAAATGTGTGCCTTCAGTGCCACATCAGTTTGTTGAAATATTTCTATTTCTATTCCGTCAGTACCGAGAGCCTTGTTCTTTGACAATGCTTTCAGTGCACCTTGGACTTCCTTCACTATCTTTGGCTCTTTATCATATGCTACCTCATATAATGGTTGAACATCAACCATTTCTTTTTGGTACAATGACTTTGTGTAATCTTCTTTTGATGCTTTCTGCATCATTCGCTATTTTGTTCATAGAATCCTTCAATATTGCTTTTCAAAGCTTGAATTTTTTAACTTCCCTCAGCTTGAGAAATGATTATCATATTCTTCCCTTTTGGTTTTCTAACTCCAAGTCTGTGCACACTTTGTTATAATATTTGACTTTGTCTTCTTGAGCTGACCTTGAAATTTTCTGTTCAGCTTTTACCTCCTCATATCTTCCATTTGCTTTAGAACCTCTACACTGAAGTGCAAGTCTCATTCTGATAACCATTTTGATCCTTTCTTTCTTTCTTGTTTTCTGAATGAACTTTTGCTTTCTTCTTGCATGATATTCTTGAAGTCATTCCACAAATCTTCTTGTCTTTGGACAATAGTGCCTAATTCATCAAATCTGTTATTGAGATGATCTCTAAATTCAGGTGGAATATATTCAAGGTCATATTTTGGCTCTTGTGGACTTGTTTTCATTTTCTTCAGCTTCAGTCTGAATTTGCATATGAGCAATTGATGGTCTGTTCCACAGTCTGCCCCTGCCCTTGTTTTGATACATGATATGGAGCTTTCCCCCCTTTCCTTTCAGCAGATGTAGTCAATTTGATTTCTGTATATAAATCCATTGGTATAGTCTTATTTTATGCTGTGTAAAAAAGGTATTTGCAATGAATAAATCATTGGTTTTGCAAAATTCTATCATGTGATCTCCAGCATTGTTTCTATGACCAAAGCCACATTTTCCAATGATTGAGCCTTCCTTTTAGCTTCCAACCTTTGAATTCCAACCTCCAACAATTATCCATTGATTTTGATTGCATATTTGATCAATTTCATACTGAAGAAGTTGGTAGAATTCTTCAGTTTCATCATCACTGAATTTAGCGATTGGTGCATAAGTTTAAATAAGTGGTATTAACTGGCCTTCCTTGTAGATGTATGGATATTAACCTATCACAGACAGGGTTTTATTTCAAGATAGATCTTGAAATGTTCTTTTTGATGATGAATGTGATGTCCTTCATATTCAATTTGTTTTCCTGGAATATTAAACCACGTGTTTGTCAGATTCAAAATGACCAATACCAGTGCAGTTCAGTTCACAAATATCTTTGATATCTATGTTAATACACTCGTTTTCACTTTTGATGACTTCCAATTTTCCCATGTTCATACCTAATACATTCCATTTTCAGATGATTAATCAATGTTTACAACTGTTTGTCCTCATTTGGGTGTTGTCCCATCAGCAAATGAAGGTCCCAAAGTTTTAATTCCACTTGTGTCACCACAAGTGGAATTTGTAGGGGCAGCTCTTCCTCATTCATATTTTGAGTGCTTTTCAACTTCAAGGACTCATTTTCTGACACTATATCTGACAATATTATGGTGTTTTTCATCATGATTCAATATTACATATTCTGTTTCTGACAGTTTTCCTCTGCTGGACATAAGGTTTTCAGTGACTAAATAAATATTCAGAAGTAGTCCATCTCTCCTTTATACTAGCCTGTCTTGGCCTGGAAGTTCATATGAAACCTGTCCATCATGGATGACCCTGCTGATATTTAAGATACCATTTTTATAACCTCCAACATCACAGCAACACATAAGACACCACAGTATGGTAAACTGACAGATGAATGTTAGATCATATAATTCTTCTCCAAATCATATATTGACTACCATTTATCTCAGAATAAAAACCAAATTCTTACAATGGCATAAAATGATCTCACAATCTAATCCCACTCTATATCTCTGATGCCATCTTTACAACTACAATTCTAGCCTCAGGCTTTTCTAAACAGAACATCTTTTTCTCTGATATCTGCAGAATTCACTTCCTTTTTACCTTTATGCCTTTGAAATGTTGAATCATTCTGGAGAGACTCTTTCCATAACTTCATTACACATTACAATGCTTTCTCCAGATTTCCAATGCTCTTATATTAATTTTATTCACAATTTGTCACTTTCTCATATTCAAGATAATTTACTTGTATGTTATGATTATTACTTTTGTTTTTCTTCACCTTCCACCTTTTTCCATTGCATTTTAAACTGTAACAGTGCAATGATATTAATTTGATACCTCAAGAAATGTCTACAAACAATACTAAATTAACATTTGTATAAAAAATAAGCATATTATAATTATCTGGAAAATATAATGTATTATTGATAATAATAAGTGGACAAAAGATAAGATCCATAGTAGCTAAAATGACTTGATATAATTTAAATACATTCATTAAGACCATTAAAATTAAAAAGAAGAAGAAGAAGAAAGAAAGGAAAGAAGGGTTGAGGAAAGCAAGAAGGATGTAAGGAAAGCGTTCTAAAATTGAACTGACTGTATTAGAACATTGCCCCCAAACCCACAATTCTTAGCCAAGTTCAGTTTGTGGGGAAAATGTTATCCATAAATCGCTTGAAAACATATATCAATCATACAAGCCACAGAAAACATAAGGAGTTATGCATACTTACAAAAACATCTTCTTGTGCCACCTTTCAGAATATCCATTGCCTTCCAGTCTATCCTTACTCATAGTGACCCTGTACAGAGTTTCTAAGGCTATAAATATTTACAGAAACAGAAAGGCTCATCTTTCTCCTGCAGAGAGGCTGGTGGGTTTGAGCTGTCACCCTTGTGGTAGCATCCAATGTTTATCCTACAGCACGACCAGGGCTCCTTATCAAAATATTAGTGACATTAAAACATCAGTGATAATTAATTTTACACATGGGAGTCGTGGTGTGTTGCTGTGGGTTAATGCGCTAGACTGCAAGGTCCCATTAAACCACAAGGTCGGTGGTTCAAGCTAACCAGCTGCTCCTCGGAAACCCTATACAGGGTCTCTATGGGTCAGAAGTGACTCAACGGCAATTAACAACTATATATATATATAGTTTTTAAGTGTCATCTAGTTGATTCCTACTCATAGTGACCTTGCATAGCATTTCTATGGAAGAGCTGGTTTGTTTGAACACCAACCTGTTATTTACAGTCTAGTGCTGATCCTACAGTGTCACACCAGCATATACATAGAGTTCTGGTGTGGCACTAAAGGATGAGCACTGAACTGATAACTGCAAGATCAGTGGTTCAAACACTCCAGTTGCTCTTAGAAACCACATACAGGATTGCTGTGACTCTGAACCAACTCCATGACTTACAACAGCAATGACTTACATTGCAAACACCATTTTTAAACACCATAAATAAAGACTATGCATATGAACCTCACTGGATGAAATACACAGGATTCAAACTAACTATATTCTGTGGATATAGCTAATGAAGAAGCACAATATCATCAATCAGAACAAGACCAAGAGTACAATAGACTAACAATTGTTTCTGTGCAAGTTCGAGTTGAAGATGAAGAAAATGAAAACAAGTCCACAAAAGCCAAAGTACAACTTTGAGTATATACCGTTTGAATTTAGTGATCATCTCAAAAATATATTTGATACGTTCAGATTTATTTTTGTTGTTGTTGTTAAGTGCCATTGAGTCAGCGGTTGAACCTCCGACCTTGCAGTTCTGATCAACTTTGCAGTTCAGCACATTAACCCTCACCAGGTCTCCACACCAGACTATAAACATTCAATTTTATAGTCTCCTATATTTTGACAGGAGTGTGTTTTCAGTGTGTGTGTGCAGATTAAATGAGCAAAATATAAAAGTATTTAGCTTTGTTTATATGAATGGTTCCTTAGCCATTTTCTATAGTGTCACACATATATATTCAGGATCAATAGCACTTTCTAACTTCAAGAGAGGATTTATTAAAGTGAAAGTGATGGGTCAAAACACGTATGAACTTGAAGTAAAGGATAATGGTGTCTTTGACCCAGAACCACACTAAAGTGCAATGAGAACCAGTTATGAATTGCCATTATAGTGTAAGTTCTGAAACCATGACCTACTGGCCCACCAAGTGCTATCAGTGAACTGTGGCTAAAGGTAATTTCATACCAGAGTGTAAGTCACATATTAAAAAGATCCTGGACATTATCAGTAAAATTGTACACTAGCAATGTGAAAATTCTGTAGCAAATGAAAAGCATTAAGTAATATAAATATATTTTAAAAGATTCTCTCAAGCTCATTTTATACATAAAGTTTGTAAAATGCAATTCAAAAGTTTTCAGGACTTCTACATTTTACTTATTTTTTCAACAAATCATGGAGTATTACTTCAGAATTTGTTTCAAATTATTTTTCTTCTTTAGCAAAAAAGAGAAAGACACTCAAAGAGATTAATGACACACTGATTGCAACAACATAACCTGATTGTGAGGGTCATGCAGGACTGACCAGAGTGTTGTTTTATTGTATACAGGGTCGCAATGAATACAAAGAGACTCAGTGGGACCTTATACCAACAACATATATTTTTGTTAGCTTGAGTCAATTCCGTCCCAAAGCAGCCCTATGTACAACAGAATGAAACACTGCCCAGTTCTGTGCCATCCTCACAATTGATACGATGCTTTTAGCCACAGTGTTACCACATTTCATTGAGGATCTCCTCCTTTTTTGCTGCCCCTCTAGTTTACCAAGCATGGTATCCTTCTCCAGGGACTTTTCCCTCCTGATAAAAGGTCTGAAGAATGAGAGACAATATCTGGCCACCTTAGCTTCTAAAGACAATTCTGGTTGTACTTCGTCTACACAGTTTTGATTGTTCTTTTGGCACTCCATGATACTTTTCATATTCTTGTACAACATATTTAAAATGCAGCAATTCTTCTGGTCTTTCTTATCCATCTTTAACATGTATACGAGACTATTGACAACACAATGGTTAGGTCAGGTGAGCTTTAGTCCTCAAGTTGACATCTTTACTTTTGAATATTTTAAGGAGGTCTTATGCAGCAAATTTGCCTAATGTACTTGTTGTTGTTGTTATGTGCCATGGAGTCAGTTCCTACTCATAGCGACCCTGTATAGAGTTTCCCAGGCTGTAAATCTTTATGGGAGCAGAAAGCCTCATCTTTCTCCCATGGAACAGCTGGTATTTTCAAACTGCTGATCCTGAGGTTAGCAGCCTGATTCGTAACCACTACACTACCAGAGCTCCAGACCTAATGCACTATGATCATGTTATTTATTAACTATTGCTTCCATGATGGTGGATTGAAGCAAAATGAAGTATTTGACAACTTCAGTCTTTTCTCCATTTCTCATGATGATATGTATTGGCCCAGTGGTGAGGGTTTTTTGTTTTGTTTACATTGAGAGGTAACCCACACAAAGGCTGTTGTCTTTGATCTTCATCAGTAAGTATTTTAAGCCCTGTTCTTTTTCAGCAAGTAGGGTTGTATCATCTGTATTTCTCAGGTTAATAAGTCTCCCTCTAATTCTGATGCCATATTTTTCTTCATATAATCTTTTTGGATTATTTGCTCAGCATACAGATAGTGTAAATATGGTGAAGGAATATAACCCTGGGACACACCTTTCCTGATTTTAAACCATTCAGTGTCCCCTTGTTCTACCCTTCTTTTGTTCAAAGGACTGTATTTGTTCTATGTACAGGTTCTTTATGAACAAAAGTAAGTGTTCTGTGATACTCATTTTGTGCAATGTTGTCCATAGCTTAAAATGACCTACACAATTGAATTGCTTTGCTTAACCAATAAAGCACAGATAAATGATTTTCTGGTATTCTTTGCTTTTAGCCAAGATCCGTCGGACATCATCAATGATATCCCTCATTCCACATCCTACTCTTAATCCTGCTTGAACCTCTGGCAATACCCTATCAATGTACTATTGAAGTCATTTTTAAATTATCTTCAGAAAACATTTATTGCTTGTGATTTTAATGATATTGTCTGATGATTTTCTCATACCTTTCAGTCACTGTTCTTCAGAGTGGGTACAAGTATGGATCTCTTCCAAACAATTGGCTGGGTAGCTGTCTTCCAAATTTCTTGGCATGAATGAGTGAGTGACTCCAATGTTTATCAGTTTGTTGAAAATTTCCTATTCGTATTCCATAAATTCCTAGAGCCTTGTTCTTTTCCAAGAACGTCTTCATTAAGTACCATTAGCTATTGATTATATGCTACTTTTTGAAATGGCTAAACATAGACCATTTCTTTTTGATACCAGGACTTTATGTATTCCTTTCATCTTCTTTTGATGCTTTCTACCAATGTGTGGTGCCATAGTATAAGCACTTGACCTCAAGGTCAGTTTGAATCACAAAGTTGGCAGTTCAAATGCACCAGTCCCTCCTTGGAAATTCTAAACCATTGGAAACCTCTATGAGTCAGAAATGGCACAACAACACTTAACAACAGCCAACTTCTTGAAGAATTCTGCCAACTCATTCAGTCTGAATTTGATTAAGCATGTAATCAAGAAGTATTGATAATTACTGGTGATTGAAATGCAAAGGTTGGAAACAAAGAGGATCAGTAATTGGTGATAGAAATGCTCTGTAGATAGCATGATAGAATTTTGCATGACCAATGACTTCTTCATTACAAGAACCTTTTAAACAGCATAAAACATGATTAAATTCATGAACTTCACCAGATAGAATACACAGAAATCAAATTGCCTACATCTGTGGAAAGAGGTGGTGGTGGGGAAGCTCCATTTAATCAACCAAAATATGGCCAGGAGCAGACTGTGGAACAGACTATTACTAATTACTCATATGTAAGTTCAGGTTGAAGCTGAAGAAATTTTAAAGAAGTCCATGAGAGGCAAAATATAGCCTTTAACATGTCATTAATTAAGTGCCATTGAATTCAGTGCATGCAGAATCATAACAACTCTGTACAGGATTTCTGAGGAGATGGCATTGAGATTGAACAGAGGAACTTTCAGTGTAAACTGACCTTAGGGTTGAGTGAATATCCAACTCTGCCACACCTGAATTTGGTCTTGAGATCATCTCAAGAACCAATTTTGTGTGTGTGATGACATCAAGTACATCATAGAGGAATAAAGGAAAAGGATATTAAGAAGAAAAAGAAGAAAGAAAAGACCAACTAAATTAAATATTAGAAGAGACTCTGAAATTTGCTCTCTAGTGTAGAGATGTAAAAATAAATGGAAGAAATGAAAAAAAAAAAAATAGGGACAAATGTGAGGGCACTAGTTAAGGGAATACACAGACTACCAAGTATTTTGAAAACTACATATACAAAAGTAGGCAAAATAGATGAGTGGGACATACTAAAAATTAAAAACTTATGTGCATCAAAAGACTTCACCAGAAGAGTAAAAAGGGAACCCACAGAATGGGGAAAAAT
>NW_006409136.1:232759-234243 GCF_000296735.1 Chrysochloris asiatica
GACCTTAAGGTTCGCAGCCCGATTCGTAACCACTACGCTACCAGAGTGTATATATATATATAAAACTCTGGTAGTACATATATATATAGCTCTGGTAGTATAGTGGTTACTAATTGGGCTGCTGACCTCAGGGTCAGCAGTTCAAAACTGCCAGCTGCTCCGCAGAAGAAAGATGAAGCTTTCTGCTCCTGTAAATATTTACAGCCTTGGAAACCCTGTACAGGGTCACTATGAGTCAGAACCGACTCTATGACACATAACAACAATGACAACTATATATATACATATGTATGCATGCATACATATTTATACATATATATCCACATTTGTGTTGATGCACAAAAGATTAACTTGAAAGATCAATAGTGGTGGAATATTACTCAGTCTATAAAACAGCTATAAAATCATAAGAATGCAGTAATAAGCAATCTTATGTTATAATGTGTTTAAATATAAAGTATACACTTTTTAAAAGTATGCTATTCTTGATTGTAAAATCTAAGAAAATCATTGGAATAAAATATATTAAAATGCATATATTTATCATTACTGATTTGTGGAATTATACAAGATTTTTTTTTCCTCTTTTAATCCTTGTACATTACAATATGGTTGCATCAGTGTAAGTATTTCTTCATAGATCTTCAATAAACACTGAATAATGTTTATTATTAAATAAAACATTGAAATGTTTTATTTAAAATTTTAAAGATTATTTCATCCATATAAGCTAAGAAAGTTTTACCTCTGAAGAATGAAGGGTAATAAAGGTTTCCTGAACATCAAGGCAGTTCAAAGTATTTTCATCTTGTCACATTGATAAGGATCTCATCAAACAGCAATTGTAAAAAAGAAGTGGAATTCAACAAAACACCTTTTATATACTGTCCAAAGTGAACAAGCAAATTGATTAAAATCAATTGCAGAGAAGATATATACCAGGGAAGAATGAGTAAGTTTTGAAGTAAAGAATGAATTGGTATTTGAAAGAATTCTTTCTACCTATTCAGATTTGTAAAGCATACTATGCCCAATTTTGACATTTAACTTCTCCAGTAAAAAAGGATGATATCAAACAAAATGTATTTTAGAGAGTAACAGGAAGAATAGGAAGTTCTAGGCATGTACCAGAATACAAGCTATGAAAACCAAAGTGATAAAATTTACAAGTTGAAAGATGTTGAAGGAATGTCAAATATTTAAGCAAGAAAATGCATTTAGAAAGAAAGTCGATAAAATCAAGCAAAGAAAAAAATACAGCCAAAGAAAAGTTCTCCCTTCCAGATAATCCCTAACTAAATAATTTAGAATTTATTAACGTATAATTATGTCTGGACAGAATACTAAATGCTGCCTAAAATAAACAGTAATTTGTCTGATTTATTATAGTATTTGTATACTTGATGATCCAAACTATTTCATGTTTCCTGTTTCTTTGTTTGTCTTGTTGTTAAGTGCTGTCGAGTCAGTTCCAACTCATAGCA
>NW_006409136.1:235443-236981 GCF_000296735.1 Chrysochloris asiatica
GCTGGTAGTTTTGAACTACTGATCTTAAGGTTCGCAGCCCAATTCATAACCACTACGCTACCAGAGCTCCTTTGTTTCTTTATGTTGAGATGTAATTCATATTTAAAGCTGCAATCTTTGTTCTTCATCCATAAGTTCTTTACTCCTTTTTGTTTTCAGTAATTAAGTTTATGTGATCTGTATATTGCAAGTTGTTAATGAGTCTTCCTCCAATCTGGATGCCACATTTTTCATATAGTTCAGCTTCTGGTATTATTTGCTTTGCATACAACTTTCCTGATTTTACTCATGTAATATCCCTGTGTTCTATGTACAGGTATCACATTAACATAACTATATATTCTGGAATTCCCATTCTTTGCAATATAATTCATAATCTGTTAAGATCCACATAATCTAATGTCTTTTTAAAGTCAGTAAAGCATTGGTAAACATCATTCTGGTATTCTTTCAGATAACATCCATTTGGCAACAGTAGTAATAACTTGTGTTCTATGTCCTCTTCTGGTTTGAATTTCTGCTAGTTTTCTATTGATATACTGTTAGAAACATTTTAAAATTATTTTCAGAAAAAATGTTACTTATGATTAATATTAATAATGGCATTTGTAGTAATATTAATAATGGCACTGTAGGATAAACACTGAACTGCTAACCAAAGATCAGCAGTTCAAATGCACCAGCTGCTCCTTGGAAACCCTATATAGGATCACTATGAGTTGGAACCAGCTAGATGGCACTTTAACAACACCACTACAATATTTACAGTATTGTTTGATAATTTTTATATTCACTGTATCTTTTTCTTTATAATGAACACAAGTATGGATTTTTCACTTTGTTTGGCAACATAATTGCCTTCCAAGTTACTTGACAAATAAGACTGTGAACTACCAACATTGCATCTGTTCACCAAAACATATCAATTACTATTCTGTCAACTCCTGGATCCTTATTTTTCATGGAAGTCTTCAGCCCAGTTTGAATTTCTTCTTGCACTCTCATAAATTCTTGATCACATGCTACTTCCTGAAATGTTTGTATGCCAATGAACTCTATCTGATACAGTGACACAGTATTGCTTCCATCTTCCTTTGGTGTTTCTTGTGTGCCATTCAATACTTTGGCTATAGATGTTGTAACTTCAGTGTTGTAACTCAAATCTTGCATGTTTTCCTTCAGTTCTTTCAGCTTGAGAAATGCAAACTGTTTTCTTACTTTCTGGTGTTCTAACAATAGAACACATTATATTATAGTGCATTAGTCTGTCTTCTTGAGCTGCCCTTAAAAATATATGTTCAGTTCTTTTACTTCATTTATTTAATTTGCTTAAGCTATTCCCAGTTCAAGAGTAGATTTCAGTGTCTTTTCTGACACATTTCTGGCTTTGCTTTCTTCAAATATGATGTCCTTGTCGTCATCTCAAAACTCATGTGCTCGTCAGTTGTCAATGTTCAGTTCTTCAGATCTACTCTTGAGATGGTGTTTAATTAAGGTGGGAAATACTCAGTTTTGTTTTTGTTTTTTAAGTTTTTATT
>NW_006409136.1:238606-239704 GCF_000296735.1 Chrysochloris asiatica
TTTTTTTTTTTTTCAAATTTGATGGAGACTCTAAGTTTTCAAATTTAAATATATCAATGAGCTCAAAACAAAGAGAGATGAAGAAAACGATACAAATGTTCACCATATTCAAATTTGTTAAAATCCATAATAAAGAGACTATCTTTAAAAATAAAATTAATACTCCTTGTTTCAGTTTAAAAATGTAAAGAACTTCACATCTGGCATTTTTATTCTTCCAAAAGGCTGAATGTAGTAAAAATCAACAATGTTTGACATCAGCACAAAGAGAACTGATGTCACAGGGTAAACTGTTATTTTAAATCTGGAATGACAAGTACCTTTGGACAGATATAGAAATTGTGAGTGCCATAAATTGATATGAAGTAGAAATTTTGATGACTTAACAGAAGTTAATTGTGGATGAGGAACTAGGTATATCATTGCTGATGTCAAATGGATCTTCACTGAAGTCAGAGAATAATAGAAAGGGAATTACTTGTGCTTTATTGAATATGCAAACGAATTCAACTGTGTGGATTATAAGAAACAGTGAATAGCATTGCAAAAAATGAGCATTCCAAAACACTTTATTGTGCTCATGAGGAACCTGAACATAGACCAAGAGGCAGTCGTTAGAACAGAATAAGGGGATACTAAATGGTTTGCAAATTAGAAAATGCGTGTACCAGGGTTGTATCCTTTCACCATACTTATTCAATCTGTATACTGAGCAAATAATCTAAGAAGATGGATTATACTAAGAAGAATGTGTCATTAGAGTTAAAGGAAGACTAAAAACTTACAGTATGATGGTGACACAACTTGAAATACTTACTGATGAAGATCCATGAATATAAACAGTCTTCAGTATGGATTGAACCTCAATATAAAGAAAAGTAAAATCCTCACAACTGGACCAATATATTACATTATGATAAATGGAGACAAGATTGAAGTTGTCAATTGCTTCATTTTGGAGTCACAACCAATGCTCATGAAACAATAGTCAAGAGATCAAACAATGAGGGATAGGGATGGAAGAGCAAGGTAACTAGAGGAATACTTAGGCAGATTTGCATGGGCTAATCGGGCTGCGAACCTTAAGGTCAGCAGTTC
>NW_006409136.1:239864-240999 GCF_000296735.1 Chrysochloris asiatica
AGAAAGGAACATCAGGAAATATGATTACAGAAAGCTTGTAAGCCCATCTTCAGCCTATAACTCACTGGAATACCTAAAAGTGGTTCTAGAACTTGCCCAGTGAAATAGGCTTCTTCCCTAGCCTTTGTAGTGTATAGGACCTTATGTGGAATCCTGAGCTCCATCCAGAACCTTCTGAGGTGGGATATTCCCACTTGAAAGGACAAGCAGACCATCTTGGAGCAGCTAGAGGAACAGAAAATAATTCTTGAAAGAAAGGCCAGCAGAAAAATAAAAACAAAAAAGGCAGTCTGATTGGCTACTACAAGAACAAGCAAGTCCTTTGCCAGGGAGCCATCAAGGCAAGCAATCAGGACAAATCCCCCTCCAAGACTGAAAGTCAATGAGTAGGCATGCAAGCTTCCTGGCAACCACATTGGTCTACGGGTGAGGGGGAGTGAGAGAAAGGCAGCAATGAAGATATGGGCTGAATTCAACCACATTCCATGAACTTCTGTCGACCTGGAGATGAGAGAGAGAAAAGGAAAGGCTGGTTTGTCCGAATTATGCTGAGTCCTGAGAACTCCTGAACTTATGGACAAGGATATAGCTACAGAGGGTTAGAGATGAGAATGAAGTTTTCAGCTGATATGAAGTGAGGGGAGAACACCCAAACTTGCAGATAGCACCCATTTGATGGCTTAATGATCAGAACTTGACAAGAGGAAGATAAAAAAAAAAAAAAAAATTTGATGAAGGAAACAAGGGGTAAATTACTAAAATTTGATGAACTTGACCTGTACTTATAGATACAGTAGCTCAAAATACCAATTGAGAAGGAAGGAATCTTCACATCAAGGATCATTCCTATTTCCTGTGTGCACAGGGTTGATAGGAACAGGCACCTTACACATTGGCTACCTATAATGGTGATGGTGATCGGGGGTGCTATAAAGGCATTAAATGACTGGCTTACAAGTTTTCAAAAGGGAGTTTAGTATCAGACTGTGCAGGGGTAGGTAGAACCCCCACTGAATAGTTTTCATGCTGTCTAGATGGGTCTGGCAAAAGGAGATGGGGATGAGATTCTTAGGATTCAATAGTGAGTAATTGTTATCATGGCTAATTGTGATTCTCACAACTGTAAGCATAGAAG
>NW_006409136.1:242670-245956 GCF_000296735.1 Chrysochloris asiatica
TAGCCATCCATTGTGTATCCTACAGTGCCATTCCAAGACTCCCTGACTGCTGCAGGATAAGCACTCGACCACAAGGTCAGTTTGAACCTCAAAGTTGGCAGTTCAAACTCACCAGTTGTTCCTCAGAAACCATATACAGGGTCATTCCATGACATTTAACAACTCTCTTATTGAGATCCTGCTGTGGTGCTGTAGGATAAAGCTCAGGACCACAAGGTCGGTTTGAAACCCAGGGTCCTATACAGGGTTGCTATAAGTTGGATCTGACTCAAGGGCACTTAACAACAGCAACAATAACTCCCTTATTAATATTTTTGAAATCTTAATTGCTGAAAGACTTTTCACAAGGCAGCAGTGAAATCTCATTTCTGCAAAAGTGAGATCCCACTTTAGCTTCCCTATCCTATGGAAAGGGAAAAATCACAGTCTATGAGGAGGAAAGCTGAGAACATAGACTGTGGGCATTAGAAGATACTTTTTATCATTCATGGGAAAGATAACAGTGTGGCAAAACAACAACAAAAAGTCTCTAGCTCTGGAGGACAGACACTTGTTAAGGTCACAACTCCACGAAACACACCAACAGTAGACTCCAAAGACAAATACATGATCAGTAGATTGTTGTTTTTGTTAAGTGCTGTGTAGTCAATTCTAAATCATAGGCGACCCTATATAGGATTTCTGAGGAGTGAAATTTCTGCCATCTTTGGTGTTCAAACCTACCTTTTGGTCCAGTGCATTACCCCACAATACTACACCAGAAATGATGTTTTACAAACTAAAATGAAAGAAACAAACCAGTTGCTGTGGAGTTAATTCTGATTTTTTAAAACAGATGCCTTGGAAGAAAGGCCTGACAGCTTGTTTTGGAATGGACATAGCCTTGAACCCTATGACGTGCAGTTCAGTTCTGTACATATGAGATAGTCCTTACAACTTGCTATTATCTTAAAAAGCCTGCAGCTATAATCATAGTAAGTTTCAGTTTGAGAACTGCAAGAAACAGACTCTCTGTGAGGAAACAAAAAATGACATGAAGGAAGTTTCAAACCAAATAAAACAAAATAAGGTTAAGGTCATTAGAAGAATTGGAAGGTTCCATGTTATACAGCTATAACAAACTTCAAAGGGCAAGGCTAACAAAACTCTTCAAACTAAATGCTTTTTTTTTCTTTTCAGTCCTGATTACCCTATACAACATGCCTGACTTTCCACAGCAATTTTACAAATCAACATTAGATGCTAAAAAGCAAAGAGATTAAAAGAAGAGACAGTGAATATATCATAATAACACTAAAAAAAATGGAGCTACTATATGCATTTTACAAAGCAGATTCTGACCAAGGAATGTTATCAGAAATACAAGTGAGTACAGGGAGACATTGCACAATGATAAAGTGATTAAGTTTCAAAAAAAAGATACAATTCTAAACAAGTATGTGCCTAACAATACGGTGTCAAAATATCTGATATAAAAACTGGTAGGAAAGAAAGAGAAATAAAAAAATCTATAGTTGTAGTAGGAAATATCCTGTCTCAGAAGACAGAAAATCAGTTAGGATTTAGATGATTTGAACTTCATCTATGAACTTGATCTATTTGATATCAGTCAACTACACCTTCTTGTGAAACACACAGGGACATTGACCAAGACAAACCATGTTCTGGTCCATGAAGCATATCTTTAAAAATGTCAAATATTAGAAACCATTCAAAGTACATTTAAGACCATAACAGAGATATCACACAGAACTATTCAAAGGTTAAAAATTCTCTTGTCAGCATTTTGAAGATTTTGAATTCATTTTTTATTAGTGTTTTAGATTTTTCTACAATACTTTAATATTAAAATGTAATTGTGTGTGTCAGTCATTAGTAAACAAAAGTTTCTATTCTGTTTTTAAGAACCTGACACAAACACAATTCTCTGTCTAATGCATTTGTATTCATCAAGAGTCACCTTTCTATAGTATATTCCAAATATACTTGTATAGTACTTTGAACATTTTAGAGCATTAGACATATCCCCATATTTCCTGTTTTGCTGTACCTAAAAAAGTTAATATTCCAAAAATTTCTGTTTAAAACAGACAGCTTACACATTATCAATTCAAACTCACCTAAATCAGAACTCTTAACAGATACTATCAATGATTTTAAGGATACAAGAATAGGAAACACAAGCAAGCGAGGAAAGTGGAAGACATCTCACATGGCTATGGCCATCTGAGTCCTACCTTTCCTTACAGGATATGCTCCCTTGTCCAGAGTAATGCATAAAAATCAGTTATCAAGGAGCTCTGGTAGCATAGTGGTTACAAATCGGACTGTGAACCATAAGGTCAGCAGTTCAAAACTACCAGCTGTTCCGCTGGAGAAAGATGAGCCTTTCTGTTCCCATAAAAACTTACAGCCCTGGAAACCCTGTACAGGGTCACTATGAGTCAGAACCGACTCCACGGCACTTAACAACAACAATCATGGTGGTGGTGGCTATGTACCGTGGAGTCATTTCCAACTATTAGCAACATAGTACAGGGTTTCTGAGGTTGTAAATCTTTGTAGGAGCAGAAAGCCTGTCTTTCTCCCATGAGGTAGCTAGATTTGAACTGTTGACTTTGCAGTTTGCATCCCAACTCATAACCCATTACACTACCAGGGCTCCTTTCAGTTACCATGGTAGACAGCAATTAGGTAATAAATAGTCTTTATTTAAGTCCTCCAGTAATTGCTTCAGTTCTGTATAATTTTCCAAGAAGACATTCATCATAGATCCATGGATTCTAGACTTGTGAACAAAAATTAATCCTAAACCAGGGATGTCCTGCAAAGAATGCTCCAAAGACAGGAAGTCCTCTTAACAACCATCATTACTCTCTTTATCAGTAGATATATATCAACATTTGTAAAGTTAAACAAGTTTATCTGCATTTTTTCATCACACTCCCAACCCGTAGGATCATCCACAAATCAGGAGAAATATGGATACCTGGCCAGGAGCCTTAACTCTCTTTTTCCTGTGTACCAACCTGTACCCAATTCCTTTTTTCTCTTTGACTAAAGTCAAAGATGTTTACATATGCAACAGGACTTTTATTCACCTTCTAACTCTTAGTGTGTTGCCCTGGTCTCCTGCTGCTGTAGAAACTAGAATGACTGTTCCAGCTTTGTTTTAGCTCATGTGTTACCTGTGTGGTCACTCGTTCAGGTCCATTCTCCAGAAGTGACTATCTTTTAGCTCAGGTATCTGAGTTATGCCTCACAACCTGTTCATGAAAAAATTAAA
>NW_006409136.1:246600-252388 GCF_000296735.1 Chrysochloris asiatica
CTATGGGTCAGTACCAACTTGATGACACCTAACAACAACAACAACATGACCATCTTTGTGTTTTCCTTATTGTGCTATTGTGGTACTTTCCCAAGAATTGGGAAACAGCAAGTAAACAAATAAAGTTAATGGCAAAGACTATAATCACAGGATATATGTGTAAGAGAGATTCAGTGAAAAAGATATTCCTATATTTGAGTCTGCAATTTTCTTGAAAGCCTGCTGTCTAGAAGAATCAGAAGTCAAATGATGACCAGGAATTCTATGCTTCTGAGACAACTTTATAATAGTCAAAGATATCCAGAATTTAGGGTGGCAGAAGAAATCAGAAAGATCAGTACAGTAATCTAACTACACCTAATTCTGATAGAAGTCATTTTTTAATTTATGGAGGAGGTCATTAGTTTTCAAGAAAGAAATATGATGACTTTAAATAAGAGAAGGGAGTTAATTTCTGAACACAAACCATCAACCTGTCAGTTAGGAATGCCAATGGAATGAATTTTGTTGGAAAAAAATTACCAGGAACGAATAGTACAGCAGAAGAGTTCCAAGAATACTTTTTTTTTCTTTCAAGATTCAAGCTACAAGCAAATATTTCCAGTTCGCTTAGTGGCATGATATTATTTACTATTCTTATTGAAGCAATAAAAAGATAAGTCCCACTTACCCTGTATGAGGAACATATATGGAGATATATGAGTGGTGTGAGGTACAGGCATTGCAGATATTTGCCTTTTTTTTTCCTTTCTTCTCATCACAAACAAAGGGTGATGCTCTCAATATCTAGAAAGCATCTGCTTGATTAATGTTTATTGACTTAATGAGAACATCTACCAACTTTAACATTCACTTACTCTGCACATACAACATAAATGCAGTAAAAAAACCTATTGATTTATTTAGCCTGGCTTTGCCATTTTAAATGAAACCCAAGTGTTCAGAGGAATTGCACCGATCAAAGCTACCTGATACATGATTCAAACTAATTGCTGCTGCAGTCATTCATGAGATTTTGGCACTATTTGTATATTCATAAGTAAAACTAAGGAAATTTATTTTTGGTCATCTACATCAATCTTTATTTAGACAACTAAATGAATCACTATAAAACCTCACTGTCAAAATGGTTGATGCAATTTAGTAACACATACAGTCAGTGATTACCTGGCCTTATATTTCCTCTGGGTTTTCTGCAGCTGAAACTATCACCTACATCTTGGGATTGCAAGCATTTAGAGCATTGAGCCAGTTCCAACTTCACTACATAAAGCTGATCTGAGCATGAAGAAACCATACAAATCAGCACTTTTGAGAAAATGAAACAATTTGCAAGGTCTTGAATGATAGATGGCAATGAAGAAATGCATTGTACTGTGCTTTCAGAGTAGAATGTCTAAAGTAGCTTTGCTTATAATATGGTGACCATACACATATGTTTATACCAAATGCCTTACTCTAAGTACTAATAACTAACTCTTTTTTGCTTCCCAAATTTTACATGTTTATTGAAAATTATATGATCACAACTCTTATATATAACACTTTCTTTTGTATGTAAGAAAACAAAGGTTTCATATTCTATAGGCAGATAAGTTTTAGGAGCCTGGATGAAACAGATTTAATTATTTAGAACCTTCTGGATTTTGCAAGTCAGAAGAAATATGGCTTATATAACACAGGATTAGCCAGGGGAACTGTGATTCAATAATAGTAGATGTGTTGGTGGAAGAAAAACAAATAAATAAAATATATCCAGGTAAAAACAGAAATAAGAGTCTATGAGTTGAGATAGATTAAAAAAAAAAAAAGTTGATGGAACCAGAAGCACTTGTAAGGTTAGGAAATGGAAAGTCAGAAATGCTGGGAGTAGCAACTATATATTGTTTATTTTACATATACTATGTGCCAGAACTTGGGCTTAGTGATGTATGTGGAAAAACATATTTAATCACCATATCAACCTTAGGAAATAAATATTTTGTCTGGGCTTTATAGATTAAAAATGGAAGCTCTGATAATTTTAGTAATCTATTGTATTAACGTGTTGGTATACTGGTGTGATGTTGTAGGATAAGCAGTAGACTGAAAATAACAAGATTCATGGTTATCTCCTTGAAAACCCTTTACAAGGTCAGTATGAGTTGGAACTGACTCAAAGGCACTTAATAGAAACAACTGAATGTGTTATATCATGGAATCAGTTTATGAAACCAGGCCCACCTGACTTTCCAAACCCTTTGGTCTTAAACACAGCTCTGGGCATATGACTTTTTCCAGGTTCTAAAACTGATGGCTTCTGATCTCAAGGCCTTATACTTTATGTTACACAAAGACTGGAAAAATCTCATAAGATTTTATACACAAGTCCAGAGAGAAAAAGTGAGAAAAAGACCTCAATAGGACAAAAGTAGAACCAGGAACACAATTTTTAATTTAGTAATTTTCTTACCTAGCAACAGGTCAGGAGTCCTGGTTGGTGCTGTAGGAATCAGCCCTGGACCACAAGTTTGGTTTGAACCACAAGGTCAACAATTCAAACTCACCAGCTGCTCCTCAGAAACCTTATACAGTGTCACTATGAGTCAGAACAGATTCAATGGCACATAAAACAACAACAGTGTGTGACAGGTCAGCAATAAAATATTAAAGAAATGCATATTTTATATATATAAAATGGTAGTTTCAGAATAGCATTGATATTTACATATAGAAATGAAATTTTATCAGTAATTTATTATTAAGATTTTAATGAAATACACTGAGGAGTGCAATGTCCTGGCATGGCACTGTAGGATAAAGCACTGGACTGCAAGATAAGTTTGAATTACAAGGTCAGTGGTTCAAACTCACCAACCATTCCTTGGAAACCCTATACAGGGTCACTATGAGTCAGAACCGACTCAATGGCACTTAAAACAACAACAGTAGTGAAGTATACACACTATAGAGTGGTCAACCATTTGAGATAAAAAGGGTAGCATTTACTCAAGGACAAAGTTCTAAAGGGTTAGGAAAAAAGAGAAATGGCAACAAGAAACACAGACTAAAATGAAATATGTGATGTTAGTTTGATAGAATTGAAATAATTGAGATGAAGTAAAGTATCACTTTTTGAACATAAAATTGATGATCTGCTTAGCAAACCTTCACTCAATTCACAATAAAAAGTTGAAAAAATACATTCCAGCAGAGAAAATTCTATTAAATAAAATTATATTTACTCATCAGTTTCATATTTATTTTTAAATATAGCTTTAAAGGACTTTTAGAATTATATTTATGATGAATATGTGTCAATAGAATAAAACCAAAGAATTTTCTGATAATTTTTTCTAAGTACCCATGGAATGACTCCCTCAAGTCTCAGTGAAAATTTACTTGAGATAGTCTCTGGTTTCCCAGGACTCTTTCAAGGATATGTTTTTTTTAAGTCCCAGTTCACTTTGTGAACTGATCATGCTTGGCTGTTTTAAATCCATAGACACCTCCTCAGAAGCACAGAAATCACCTGCCTAAATAAATCAAATTTTGTCTTGAAAGGGAAATATTGTGGAAGATATACTTGACTCCAGAACACATTTTAGGATAAAATTGGTTCTCACTGGGGAAATGACACCTCTGGTTAGCAGGAAGGAACATTCATTGAATTTGGACCATCATCAGAGAATGTACAAGTTACTATAGAATTTACTAAGAGAAAGTGGCCTTTCCTCTAGGAATTTAGAACTCAAAATTTCTAAAATTCTCAGCCTTTATGAGGTATCACTAGCAACTGCTATAAAACCTCTAGTCTCCTGCAGTGTTTTAGAATTCGTTCTTTTTCTTTTTTTGAATTGCTACAGTTGATTATTCAATGAAATCTTGCTAAGTTTATCTCACTCAATTCATACCACCATGCATATTTGCTGACAGTATTGCTCCAATTTCTTCATTGGCCCTGTTGCCACTGAAGAATGTGGTAGTTTTGCAAAGGGCCACATAACAAATAATTTCAGATTTTTTGGGTCAGGTGATCTCTATTTATCACAAGTGCTAAAGTCTACAAAAGCAGTAATAGCTAAGGAATAAACAAAAATGGAATTTACAGTGTTCCAATGATACTTTATTTACAAAAGCAGGCACCATCTCAGCAATCATAATTTGGTAATCTACCTCTTTCAAAATGTCAAGTCTCTTTTTTTAAAAAAGAAAAAAGTTAACAAACAACATATCTTGGCTCACATTGGACAAAACCATACTCATGTTGTGGGGCACACTTTTCTTACAGCTTACTCTTACCATATCTTTTCTGCTGATGATACCCCCACACAGTTCAACTGGAAAGTGGCTGTTCACTTCTAATTATTGTCCAAACATAGGTGTCCAGTTTTTAAATAAACTTATATATCATCTATTGTGATGATTGTATGCTATTCCTCTTCATCTATCAACTTTCATTGCAAATTGCCCTTTAGGGTCTTCCTCAATTTTTCCACACACAGTGATGATTTCCTTCAAGGCAATCTCAAACCACAATGTTTGTATTCCCTCCCTGTTCATTTTACTTGCATTTGATATATATTATATTATTCAGCAATTTATATTTGATTTGATCCTCTTTCTTCGGAATGGATATACAGATTATTAATTATTTTTAAAAGGCATATTCTTTTATACAATTTTGAAGTTGCTTTTTTCTTGATTCATTGTACATTTTGATTGCTATAAATGTTTCACTCCTTACTAGGGTTCTTACAAAATTTATTCTGGTGTTTTCTCCTGCTTTTTGATGTGTTTGTTGTAGGATACAAGCTTAGATATTCATACTCCTCCATCTTATTGATGTTACTCTCATTATATTTTGTTTTAATACAGTAATTTAATTTCTTTCTTTGTTGGTTCAGTGGTAAACAGAATTCAGTGGCATCTGATAATGGGCAATGTGAAGATGCAATTCAGTTGCTCATAGTTTTTCAATTTCATGGAGATATCACTATAGACTTTAAAATTCCTTTTGTTATCTATTGGCCTGCTAAATTTGGAATCAGGTAAGATACCTTATCTATAGAAAAGTGTCCACAAAATGGTTGGCTTTTATTGTTATTGTTAGGTGACATTGAGTCATTTCTGACTCATAGCAACCTTATGCACAACAGAATGTAACACTGCCCAGTCCTCACAATCTTTAAGCTTGAGCCCGTTTCTACTGCTATGGTGCTGCAATATCCTAATATGTCCAAAGTATGAGAGATAAAGTCTTGCCATCCAGACTTCTAAGGAGCATTCTGACTGTATATCTTCCAACACAGATTTGTTTGTTCTTCTAGAAGTCCATGGCACTTCTAATATTCTTTTCAAACACCATATTTCAAATGCATCAATTCTTCTACAGTCTTCCTCATCCATTGTACAATTTTCACATGCGTATGAAGCTGTTGAAAATGCTATGGCTTGGGTCAGGCACACTTCAATTCTCAAACTGAAATCTTTGCTCTTGATGTTGTTGTCATTAGGTGGTGTCAAGTCAGTTCTAACTCATAATGACCACGGTTAGGGTTTCATAGGATCAGCTGATAATTTGAACTGCTGACATTGTGGCTGGCAATCCAGTGTTTATACTATAGTGCAACAAACACCAGGACTCCATTGTTGTTAGTAGATGACATCAGTCAGTTACAATTCAAAGCAACTCTATGTACCACAGAAAGATCCTGAATCATACTCACATCTTTGTTATGTTTGAGTCGATTATTATTGCCAGAAAAGACTGAAACTTGCTCTTCGGTATACAGATGCTAAAGCAAAT
>NW_006409136.1:253398-255185 GCF_000296735.1 Chrysochloris asiatica
TTTGTTTGCTGAAAGTGAAGAGGACTTAAAATATTGATGATGATCAAAGACTATGCATTGGTATGGGTTGTACCTCATTGTAAAGAAAACAAAAATCCTCACCACTGGAGCAATAAATAACATCATGATAAGCGGAGAAAAGATTGAAGTTGTCCAAGACTTCATTTTGCTTGGATCAAACATCAACACTTATGAAAGCAGCAGTCAAGAGATCCAAAGAGTGTTGCATTAGGCAAATCTGCTGCACAAGACCTCTTTAAAGTGTTGAAGGGCAAAGATGTCAGTTTGAAGACTAAAGTGTGCCTGACCCTAGCCATAGTATTTTCAGTAACAACATATGCATTTGAAAGTTGGACATGAATAAGAAATACCTTAGAAGAATTTATGTATTTGAGTTATTATGTTGAGGATTATTTTAAAGGTATCATGGACTGCCAGAAGAACAAACAAATCTGTGTTGAAAGAAGTAGAACTAGAATGCTCCTTAGAAGTCAAGACGACTAGAGTTCATGTCTCATATTTCGGATACTTTATCATGAGGGACCAACCAGTCCATGGAGAAGGACATCATGTTTGGTAAAGTGGAGGGTCACTGAAACTTATGAAGACTCCCAGTAAGATGGATTGGCACAGTGGCATCAGCTTTGTGATCAAACATAGAAGCCTCAACTTTTTCTTGCAGAGCGGCTAGTGATTTCAAAATGTTAACTTTGCAGTTAGCAGTCAAATATATGACCATTGTGTAACCCATTAGGCTATTGAAAACATTAAAGAGGTTTTTTGTTTTTTCTTAAGTGTTTTATTGTGAATTATGAGATAGTTTACATGGGAGAACATTAGTTTTACATTCATTCTATCGTATATCGTCTCATTGCCTTGGTTACAATCCCTTCCATGCAATCCTTCCCCCGTACTCCCCAGGTTTTCAGCACAGAGTCGCTCTCCCTCTCTGGATCTAAAGTCTCCAGCTGCTCCATGGCTCCATGTCATCATCTCTGGGTCCATTTCAGGCATCACTGCTTCTCTGGGTAGGGTCCCGCTCTCTGCTCTTCTCCCTTTAAAGAGGTCTTTTAACACATTAAAGATATTTTATTGGCTAGGGCAATTTAATTATGCTAGCTTGAATTTGTGCCTTAGATAATCTGAAAAATATTTCCAAAAGTTGTAAAATGGAAATGAAAAACAATGTAAATTCTGACAAGAATTTACTCTTAATTCTATTTTTAATTATTCTCATCAGCTACATGCCAAATATATTATGTATAGAAATAAATAGAGTAAGAACCATCTCAACTTACCCCTTTGTTAATAATCCTCCTTATGGAACAAGAATACATGACAGAACATTGTATCACCATCGCAATAATCTCTGAATGTTGATATGATTCTACAGTGGTTTTTCAATCGAACTTATAACTCTTAAAACAAAATCTGTAAATTACTGTGTCCCACTTAAATCTAGCACCACTCGTGTATCAGCTTATCATACAGTGGTGGCTTTCATGTTGCTGTGATACTGAAAGTTATGCCACCGGTATGTTAAATACCAGCAAGGTCACCCATGGTGGACAGGTTTCAACTGAGCTTACAGACTAAGACAGATTTGGAAGAAGAAGAGATGGACTACTTCCGAATATTTAGTCACTGTGAATAGCAGTGGAGCACTGCCAGCTATCACCAGAATATTGAATATTAACACATGCTGAAAAACACCAGAACATTGTTAGATATAATACCAGAAGATGAACCCCTCATGTTGGAAGGCACTCAAAATATGACTGGGGAAC
>NW_006409136.1:256800-257307 GCF_000296735.1 Chrysochloris asiatica
GATCTAGGAGTTGGCAATGTTGAATAATTTCCTTGATAATAAAGTTCTCTCTCTCTCTGTATTTATATATACTGGTTTTGCTTCTCTAGGAAACCCAGCCTAAGACATGTAGTTACTGAGAGAGTGGGTTTCTAGAGAAACAATATCATAAGGATGAGTTTCCTAATTTGGTTGTCAAGTCTAAATAACTTTAAAGGTATAGGGTGGAGGACTATCTGACCTATACTTCACAGGTATAGGTCTTGGGCTGATTTTTGAGTTTGTTTCTCTTTTCTTCTTATGGAATCAGAAGTCAGACATAGTCCCTGCTTGGTTTTAGCAGTTGGTGCTGTAAGCAGGATTCCTTGCAATGACCCCAGACCTATGAATTTGAGGTTTTGAGTGATAACGAAAGAAGGGGCATGAGATAAAAAAGTGTAGGGGAAAGTGGCAACTTCTGGAATTGTCTGGACAGATGTTGTTGTTGTTAGGTGCCATCGAGTTGGTACCGACTCATAGCAACCCTGC
>NW_006409136.1:259062-261415 GCF_000296735.1 Chrysochloris asiatica
CTGCTACCCTCAAGATATGCTTGATTCTGAAGATGGATTACTCCAACAGCTGTTTCTCACAGTCCAAAGGAGAAGAAAAGATTGTACTTGAGTGCTTTAAAAAGTTTATGTGTTTGTCTGCTTTTGGATATTGGTTTCTCCTGCCTGTTATTGTAAAATAGATATGTATGTATGATAGAAATATTGGGAATTATGATTACAGAGAGCTTATAAATTGCCTTCAGCCTATACTTGACTGGATTTGCTAAAAGAGGAGTTAGAAGTTGCCTGGAAAAAACAGGCTTTTTGCTTTAAACCTTTAGATAGTTGAGTCTGAATTGACTCCATGGCATTTAACAACAACAGCAACAATTATAAGGGGCCTTAGGTGTAATCCTGAGCCCCTCCCAGAACTACTGGGAGTTGGTACATTTGCATTGAAAGACATGCAGACCAAACCAGAACTGCTGGAAGAATAGGAGATTCAAGCAGAGAAAAAAAAACACAGTTTAGCGTTTGAGTTTCAGAGAAAGTCAGCCCATCAGAGAAAATCCCCTTCTAGGACTGAAAGTTCAAGGAAGCCAGCTAGCCATGTACTTGCTAGTGACCACAGGGATCTAGTTGTGAGTGTAATTAGGGGAAATTCAGCAATGATTCAGCAGCACTCTGAACTAAGACACTAGGAAAATGGTGAGGCAGATAATTGCTGAATGGTTACCCACCGAAAACCTTATGAACAGAAGAAGACTATTGTGACACTGTAGGTTAGTTAATGTACCAGACTTCAGTGCCATTTGAACTGCAAAGGTCAGTGGTTCAAGAAGCTCACCAGCTGCTCCTGGAAAACCCTATACAGAATCGCTATGGGTCAGAAGCGACTTGATGGAACTTAACAACAACAACAACATTGTGAGATATAGTGCTAGAAGATAAGCCCCTCAAGTTGGAAGACACACAAAATATGACTGGGGAAGAACTGTCCCTTCAAGGTAGAGTTGATCTTAATGACAGGGCTGGAGTTAGACTTTTGAGATGTTCTTTTGCTGATGGGGAAAACTCTAAATGAGAAGAAACAGCTGCAAGCATACATTAATAATCATGTTGCCAAACAGAAAGGAGGGTTTTCCACCTCTCACTGTAGTCAATCACAGAGAGAAGGAGAGATTCAATCCAAGCATTATTAAGAGAAAGCCAACAGTCTGGAGGACAGAGAGAATAATTTCTCAAGATCGTCCTGCCCATTATAAACAGCAAGCACGTTAAAAAGGGTAAGTTACATGTTTGGATGTACATTTAATCTATTTTAACATTAAGATAGCATTCTTTGGAAAAAAGAAACAATAAATTTCCTCAAACATTGTATCTTCAGGGAAAAAGAAATAATAAGGCAATACTCATTTCCAAACATTCTACCTTTAGGGTCCATGCTGCTTAGTTCCTGAGATAACTGTCTCAGTGGGCTTAAGCACACCCTGTTCTCCTTCTAGGACCATAAGGTCATCTCAGGTAATTTAAAAACTAACTTACTCATTTAAAGAGTCCTCATATATCAAGACCTAATGTTGCGGCCACTGCAGTCTAATGCATCAGACTGCAAAGTCATGTGAATTGCAAGGTTGGTGCTTCAAACTCACCAGCTACTCCTTGGAAACTCTATACAGAGTTGCTATGGGTCAGAATTGACTCTACAACACTTAACAACAATGACAACAATGAACTAAACTGACTCCATTGTGTTTAGGCTGGTAGAGCCATGCTATCAATCAGAATGTGCAATGTGTAAAGTATGAATCTAAACATATTGGAAGTTGTCAAAAATGAAAGGGAGGCAAAAAGATCAATATTCTAGGTAGGCCTTAGTGAGTTAAAATGGACTGATATTGGCTATATTAAATCATATGGTTTACTATACCTGAATAACAAATTATAGAAGAACGGAGTTGTATTCATTATAAGAAAGAACATTTAAAGATGTATCTTGGAGTACAATGCTGTCTATGATAGGATAATATTTGTACATCTGCAGGAAATACTGGAGTCCTGGTGTGGTGCATGACTGCAAAGTTGATTTGACCCACAAGGTCTGCAGTTCAAGTTCACCAATTGCTACTGGGAAACCTTATACTCACTACTTGGTCACTATGGGTTGGAACCAACTCAATGGCACTTAAAAACCAACAAGGAATACCAGTTATTATCACTATTATTCAAATATCCACAACGATCATTAAAGTCAGTGATGATGAAATGGAAGAATTTTATGAACTTCTTTGTGGGAGAAATATGAGGATTTTTGCTACCATAAATATTTACAGACTGGGAAACCATATGTTGTTGTTAGATGCCTTCAAGTCGGTACCAACTCATAGTGACC
>NW_006409136.1:263435-264896 GCF_000296735.1 Chrysochloris asiatica
CAGGGTCACTATGAGTCAGAACCAACTCCACAGCACAAAACCACCCCTACCATGGTAAATCTCTACCTCTTCTTTGTCAGTTTGCCATACTGAAGTGGCTTGTGTGTTGCTGTGATGCTAGAAGCTATGCTACCAGTATTTTAAACACCACTGTCCAACTTTCTATCATGAAAGTTGGATAATGATGATAATAGAAAAATTGATGCATTTGAGTTGCAGTGTTGAAAAAATATATTAAAAGTACCTTGCACTTCCCCAAGAACAAAAAACTCTGTGTTGGAAGCAGTACAAGCATAATGCATTGAAAGAAGTACAGCCTTAGACTCCAGGATGGCAAGACTCAATCTCATTTTGTGATACTTGAACATGTGTAAAGAATTTCCCAAATTTCTTTCTCAAAGAAACTTTACACCCAGATGGATTGACACAGTGGCAGCAGCAATAGACTTATGTGTAACAAAGATTGTGAGGTTGGCACAGGACTAGACAGTGTTTCTTTCTGTTGTGCATAAGGTCATTATGATTCAAAACTGACTTGAGCACACCTAACAACAACAACAATGGTAAATCTGGATATTTAGTTAAATCAAAATAGAAAGATTAATGGAATAATAGATCATTGTTTCAAAGAGTCTTGTTTCTAGAGCACTGAGCTCATGCTTTTGCTAGAAGCATGTGGATAAAAAAGTACATGATTGGGGTATAGTCTAATTTATGGGTGAGTCTAAAACACTTTTAAGAGCTTAACACTATGATAGCCCTTTGCAATATTACCTCTGTCAGCTGGCTTGTAAATCAGAAGATTGATAGCTCTATTATGAAGACATGTGAAATATCAAATACATGAGTTGGGTGGAATGCTTAACTGCTTTATTAGGTGTCCAGAAATTGCTGACTGATTTTTTTGGTCTAAATCCTGCTGAATGCATCCTTTTAATTGCCCTAAGGATATCCTACTAAATAATTCAAAAGAACTGGGCCTAAAAGGGGAGAAATATGGGCATGCAAATAGATTGCATTTAAATTAGAAATTCTTTTTGAGGCTGCATTTGATATAAAATAGTTACTATTTCAACATTTTGCAAACTAAGACCTGAAAAGTGAATAAAAAGAAAAGTTAAATGGATTGTTTTTGGTTTTTTGCTCAGATATTTTCTGTTCCTTTCTCTATTATTCCTACAATACAGAAGCGATTATTATTTTTATGTTGTTGGTGGGTTTGAACTACAGAACTTGTGGTTAGCAGTCCAATGCTGAACCTAAAGAGCCACACCAGGAGTCCTATTATTGTTATAATGTATTTTATATAAATAAGTTTATATAAGTGTTAGGTATCTAGTAGCAAACCAATGACCAAATTGAGAAAAAGAAATGTATACTAACTAAGCATCTACTATGTGTCAAGCATTTGATAGATATTCTGTATTTTGTGATAAATGGAACATAGCTACTCCTGGTGTG
>NW_006409136.1:265616-270179 GCF_000296735.1 Chrysochloris asiatica
GATGAGTCTTTCTGCTCCTGCAAAGATGTTAAAAGTCTCAGACATGCTATATAGTGTTCCTATACAGGGTCCCTATGAGTCAGACAGTGCTTAACCAAAACAATTAACAAAAAGATTTGAAACTACCCAGCAGTTCTGAGTGAGGAAGATCAAGCAATCTGTTCCCATAATGCTTGTTGTTATGTGCCACAGAGTCAGTGCTGACTCAGAGTGAGCCTGTATAGGGTTTCTGAGGAGCAGTTGGTGGATTTGAACTGCCGACATTGTGGCTGGTAGTCCTTTGCTTATTCTACAGCACCACACTATAAGAGTACAACCTAGGAAATGCTATGAAACAGTTTTACTGTGTCACATGGGTTGCAATGAGTCAAAATTGATTCAATGACATCAAACAACAACAAAAATATGTGTATAATAGAGACAAGTATGGGGTTGTTGTTTGTGTACTGTAAAATCAGTTACCGCTTATAATGACCCTATATAGGGTTTCTGAGGCTGTAATCTTTATAGGAGTAGAAAGCTTCATCTTTCTCCCACAACAAATACTTGTATAATTTTCTATCATAAGGGTAAATGACTTCTATTGAGTTTCACCCACTGTACCCACTACATGCATATAATAAACAAATTACAAAATAAAAATAATAATGAAACATTTTTAAATAAATTTGTCTCAGATATTCTATGTGACAGCTCCTTAAAACATGTCCTTCAATCTTTCCTGACCTCAGGAATTCTGAGCTTCACCTAACAGCATTTTGTTGAAACCTATTATAAGTAAGGAGCTCTGGTAGCGTAGTGGTTATGAATCGGGCTGCTAACATAAGGTCAGCAGTTTGAAACTACAAGCTGTTCTGCGGGAGAAAGATGAGGTGTTCTGCTCCTGTAAAGATTTACAGCCTCGGAAACCCTGTGAAGGGTCACTATGAGTCAGAACGTACTCCACGGTACTTAACAACAACAATTATAAGACGAGAGAGGAAAGACAACTACCCCTCTCATATATTCAAACTTAAACTAGCAAACATAATATCTATTGCTTTCTGAAATGCGATGTGACAGTTGGGGTGGGTAAGACTATTTCCACGTACAGTGTGTTATATCCTGATTATGCCAGCCTTGACCTTGGGACACAGAGGAAATCCCTGATTCTGAATACACATAGACTGGTCATTGTTGTATAATTGTAATTATAATTTCAGTGTAGAGATTTAGGTAGGCATCAGAGAAATAGACTTAAGAAGTGGCATCTCCATCCAAATTACATGTCTTAGTGGATTGGTGTAGTGGTGGTGGTGTGCCTTGGAGTAAGTTGAGATTCATAGCAACCCTGTATAGGGTTTCTGAGGCTGTAAATCTTTATGGGAGCAGAAAGCCTCATATTTTTCCTATGAAGCAGCTGGTAGTTATTCTTTTCATTCCTATGAGAAATGAAAAACTTTAACCAACATAAAATCCTGCATGCTAATGTTCATAGTGGAATCCTGGTGTGCTGCTTTAGGATAAGCACTGGACTGCCAAGCACAAAGTTGGCAGCTCAAACCAACCAGTCATTCCCTTGGTTGCTGAGTTTATTTTCTGATTTCAAAAAATTGTAATGTTTGTCTGTAATAAAATGGAACAAATTAGTAATTTATGCAATAACATGAAGCTCAAATATATTAAGCTAGGGGAAAGAAGCACAACTTAAAGGCTACATATTGTAAAATTTCATGTATATTTTATTCTGAAGAAAACAAATCTATAAACAGAAAACAAATGGGTATTTACCAGGACCTACACATGAAGATAAGGAGCTCTGGTAGCGTAGTGGTTACAAATCGGGCTGCAAACCTTAAGGTCAGCCGTTCAAAACTACCAGTTGTTCTATAGCAGAAAGATGAGGCTTTCTGCTCCTGAAAAGATTTACAGTCTTGGAAACCCTGCACAGGGTAGCTATGAGTCAGAACCAACTCCATGGCACATAACAACAACAACACATAAAGATACTACAAAGGACTTGATGAAAATATCGTTTATCTTGATTGTGATGTTGTCCACAACTTCATATATTTGAAAAATGTGTGTGTAAAACTTCTCAGAAGTCTACATGTAAAAAGTGGGAATTTTATTGAATGTAAATTACACCTAAGTTAATTGGATTTTAAAATAAAAGGTTGCCTAAAGGTCAGGAGAGGCTTATTGATTAGAAATCTTCACTTTAAAGTAAGAGTTAGATAGCTTGATTGCCAGTTTAATAAGGATATACTATGAAGACAACATGCTTTTATTTCCTTTCACTACTGAACAGATTGGTTCCCCAGCCTGACCTGCAGAGACAAAATAGGTTTGATTTTGTCCCTTTTCCTTCTGCCAAAACATCCAGAGTGGCAAATCTATCTCTGTTTAGGACTAGAGTGGAGAGTAAAGTGGCCGGCTGATATGAAGTGAGAGGAGATGCATAAGAACACCCATATTTGCAGATAGTATCCATTTGACCTGGCTTCAATGGCTGGATGATCAGAACTCAACTAGAGGAAGAAAAAAGGAAAAAAAAGAGTAATCTGCTACAATTTGATGAACTTGACATATGCTTGTAGATGTAGTAGCTCAAAGGAGGGAACAAATCTTTACAATGAGGATCATTCCCACCCCCTCAGGTCGACAAGGATGGGCAACTTAAATATTGGCTACCCAAAACAGGGGTGGGGGTGGGGGCTACAAAGCCAAGAAGTGACTGGCTTACAAGCTTTCAAGAGGGAACCTAATTCCAGAAGGTGCAGAGGAGGGAGGCCGGAGGGGTGTAGAATCTCCACTGAGTGGTTTCCAACCTGTCTGGACTGACTGATGAAAGGAGATGGGGATACGACTCTTGTGGTTCAACAGTGAATGATTGCTACATGTCTGACTGTGAGTGTTGGAAATGTAAAGGTAGGTGTTTTATAACAAAAGGAGGGGAGTGGTTGATTTTGCAGTCCAGAAGCGGAGGACCCTGGGACTGTCAAGGGAGAGGAGCAGAGTGCGGAACCCTGTCCAGAGAAGCAGCAACACCAGAGATGGAGGCAGAGATGATGATGTGGAGAGTTGGAGCAGCTGCAGACTCTCGACTCTGGGAAGGAGAGGGTTTGGGTGTTGATGGCCAGGGGGTAGGCTTGCAGGGTGTACCTTTTGGTTGTTTGATGATGCATTCGGGGAATTGTGATCATTTCAGTGAAGCAAAGTAGGATAGGATGAACGTGGGGTTGGTGTTCTCCCATGTAGACTATCACATAATTCACAATAATAATAATAAAAAAATCTATCTCTGTTTAAAAACAGTTCTCAGGTATCTATTAACAGAACAAAACTCGAATTGGACCATTGTGATCCATAGCATTTTCATAGTTGATTTTCTGAAATAGATAAGCAAGACTTTGTTCCTATTCATCACAGACTAGCAGCTCCTACATTGTTATATGTCAGTGAGTCAATTCTAACTCATAACAACACTGTATAGGGTTTCCAAGGTTATAAATCCTTATTGGAGTAGAAAGCCTCATCTTTATTCCTGGGCGGAGTAGTTAATGGGTTTGATCAGCCAGTTAGCAGTCCAGTTCTTGCCTTACAGCATTACCAGAGATCCTCATTACACGCAAGCACTAGGCAGTTAGAACTGGGAAGAGGGATAACCACAGATCAAACAAAAGGAATGCGCAAAAAAACAGCCTGACCTATTAAGAGAGACCAGTTAAAGGAAGGAGAGAGAGAAAGAGATGTTCCTGAATTTGAGCCTCCTCAAGAAAACTCCAAGGGTGACCATGAATAACCAAGGCCATAATTATAATGCAATTATAATAACTTTATCATTGAGCTTAGCTCATGAATACAATTATGGGAACGAGTCATGTCAGACCCATGAAGGAATGAACACTTATGGACTCTGAATTATGATAGGAAAATGTAGGGATGATGACACAACTAGGTGGAGACCCAGAGCCTGCCCTGAAAGACAACAACATAAAAAGTGAAACCAAGAACTCACTCGGGTCTCTCCTCATTCACGATGTGCAGTAGTTCATTCTTACTTTAACAGGAATGTTTTTATTGTTGTTATGTGCTGTGAAGTTAGTTCCAACTCATAGGGACCCTGCATAGGGTTTCCAAGGCTGTACATCTTTACGGGAGCAGAAAGCCTCGTCTTTCTCCTATGGAACAGCTGGTAGTTTCAAAGAGCTGAATGTGAGATTAGCAGCCCAATTCGTAACCACTACACTACCAGAGATCCTTCAGGAATATAGGAATATCTATGCTTAAACAAATGTTTTGCTTGCTTGAATATCTGTCTAGTTGCTTTACTTGGTTTGTGTTTTTTGGCCTTGTTGCTGTTGTTAACTGCCATTGAGTCAGTTTCTACTCATAGAAACACTATATAGGGTTTCCAAGGAGTGGATGGTGGGTTTGAATCATGCACCTTATGGTTCAAACCAACCTTGTAGCCCAGTGCTTACCTTTACAGAAACTTGTTGTTGTTGTTGTTAGGTCATTGTGTTATTGTGTCAGTACTGACTCTTAGTGACCCTATGTACAACAGAACGAAACACTGCC
>NW_006409136.1:270659-271302 GCF_000296735.1 Chrysochloris asiatica
GTCTTCCTCTCTTTCTCCACCTCTCTACTTTACCAAACATAGTATACTTTTTCAGGGACTGGTCCCTCCTGATAATATGTTCAAAATATGACAGATGAAGTGTGGCCATCCTGGCATCCCCTGACTGTACTACTTCCAATACACTTTGGCTGTTTTTGTTTTGTTTTGTTTTTACACTTTTAGTATTCTCCTCCAACATCATAATTCAAATGCATGTTTCTTCTGTTGTCTTTCTTAATCACTATCCAACTTTTTCATGCATATGAGGTATAAAAAAATACCATGGTTTCATCAGCATACCGTAGTCCTCAGACTACAAACTTCACTCTTAAGTATGTTAAAGAGGGCTTGTGCCACAGATTTACCTAATACAATACGTCATTTGGTTCCTTGACTGCTGCTTCCATGAGTGTTGATGGTTGATCTGAACAAAATTAATGTTTTGACAACTTGAATCTTTCTCCATTTATTTATATGGTGTTGTTTCTTAATGCAGTGGTGAGGTCTTTTGTTTTCTTTACATTGAGGTGTAACTCATAATGAAGGCTGTGATCTTCTCTGATCTTCCTCAGTAGATATGCTAAATCCTTTGCAATTTCAGCAAGCAAGGATGTATCATCTGCATATTGCAGGTTGTTAATGA
>NW_006409136.1:272721-281084 GCF_000296735.1 Chrysochloris asiatica
TTTTCTTTACATTTAGTTGTAATCCACATTGTAGGCTATATTCTTTAATCTTCATCAGCAAGTGTTTCATGTTCTCTTTGCTTTCAGCAAACACAGTTGTATGATCTGCATATTACAGGTTGTTAAATGAGCCTTCTTCTATTCCTGATACTTTGTTCTTTTTCATATAGTCCTATTTCTTGTATTATTTTCTCAGCATACAAATTGAATAACTATGGTAAAAGATACAACACTAACACACTTTTACTAATTTTAAACCACTGCATGAATAATTTATTTTAGAAAGATCAGCACATATCTGGTCCTTATGAGTTGGAGATTAAAGATATCCCAACTGTTCGACTTTACCAACATGTTATAACACAACATAGTCCTTGATATCAGTCACCACTTTTCCTTTCCCTCAAGTCCCAGGGTTCTACAACATGATGCAACATCTCACAGAACTCAGAATATCAAAGGCAATGGCTCACAGAATTGTAGAGGCTGGCAACTCCAAAAAATCTCATTCAAAGATCAGTTTGGAGGAATCTTCTCCCCGACGTAATCTCTGGGGCTGAGGAACTGAAATGACCAGATCAGAGCCGGTGAATCGTATCAAGTGATGGGTCAATAGCTCATGAAAGGTCAGACATAATAAGCCAGATGCAAATCCAGGGCAAGAGAATGAGCTTGTCCAAAACAATCTTATAAACTAAAGTCAGATCATGTCCCAAGAGAAACTAAGCTTGATGACTTGAGTCACATCCTATATTAAGGTGGGGAAATCCTTGATTCTTAGTTCCACTGTAATACTTAATCCCTAGCCACACCATAATCCTTACTTCTTAGCAACGCATTTCAAAATGGGCCCATAATCTCAGTCTTAAAGTCTAGGATTTACAATACGTCACAGAATGGAGAAATTTGCCAAGAAGGGCAATAATAAATACTTTGCTCCAACGTAACTACACAGTGTCCTCTTGTTCTGTTCAAATGACTGTCTCTAGGTCTCTGTACAGGTTCCCAATGAGCTTACTTAAGTTTTCTGGTATTTCCAATCCTCGCAATGTTATGCATATACTTTGTTAGAATCCACACAGGCAAATGCTTTTGCGTAGTCAATAAAACACAAGTAAACATCTTTATTGTATTCTCTGCTTTCAGCCAAGATGCATCTGACATCAGTATTGATATCCTTTGTTCCACATTCTCTACTGAATCTGGCTTGAATTTTTAGCAGCTTCCTGCTGCTGTGCTGCTGCAAATGATTTTTAATTATCTTCATCAAAGTACTACTTGTGTGTGATATTCTGTCTCTGTAATGGATACAAATATGGATTTGTTCCAGTTGGTTGGTCAGGTATAGAGAATTGAGTGCCTCCAGTGCTGCATAAATTGGTTGAAAGATTTCAGTTTCTATATCATTAATGCCTGCATTTGAGTTTTTGCTAATGCCTACAGTGTGGCTTGAACTTCTTCCTTCAATACCATCAGTTCTTGATTATATGTTACCTCTTGGAATGGTTGACTATCAGCCAACTCATTTTGGTGAAGTGGCTGTGTATTCCTTCCATCTTCTTTAGATGCTTCTTGTATCATTTAATGGTTTGTTCATAGAATCCTTCAATATTGCATGTTGAGACTTGAAAGTTTCTGTAGTTCTTTTAGCTTGAGAAATGTTTAACGTGTTCTTCCCTTTTGGCTTTCTAATTCCAAATCTTTGTACATGTCATTATAATGCTTTGTCCTCACAATGGTCTTTTCACATTTTCTGTTCAGTTCTTTTACTGCATCCTTTCTACCATTTGCTTTGCCTACTCTATGTACAAGAGCAAGTTTTAGAGTCTTGTGACATCTACTTTGGTCTTTCCTCTTTGCTCTCATTTTAACGGCTTTTACTTTCTTGTTAATGACTTTCCTCATGCTCTTAATGTCATCCCATAACTCCTCTGGTCTTCAGTTGTTAGTATACAATATATCAATTTTGTTCTTGAGATGATCCCTAAATTCTAGTAGAACATACTCAAGGTTGTATTTTGGCTCTTGTAGATTCATTTTAATTTTCTTCAGCTTTAACTTGCACTTGTTGTTGTTAGGTGGTGTTGAGTCAGTACTTATACACAACAGAATGAACCACTTCCCAGTGCCAACTTCACAATCATTGCTACAATTGAGCCCATTGCTGCTGCCATTGTGCCAATCAATCTCATTGGGGGTCTTCCTCTTTTTGGTATCCTCTGCTTTCAACCAAGATCCATCTGATGTCAGCAATTATATCCCTCATTCCATGTCCTCATCTGAATCCAGCTTGAAAGTCTGGGGTTGTCTGTAAGTGTACTGTTGCAGTCATTTTTTAAATTATCTGTAGAAAAAAATTCCCACGTATGTGATATTAATGATATTGTCCATTGATTTCTGCATTCTGTTGGGTCACCTCTCTTTGGAATGGGAACAGATATGGATCTTTTCCAGTCAGTTGACCAGGTAGTTGTCTTCCAAATTTCTTGGCATTCCTGAGTGAGTGACTCCAGAGCCATATTAGTTTGTTGAAAGATTTCAAAGTGTATTCCATCTATTCCCAGAGCGTTGCTCTTTGACAATAACTTCAGTGCACCTTGGACTTCTTCCTTCAGTATCATTGGCTCTTGGTCATATGTTACCTCTTGAAATGGTTGAACATCAACCATTTCTTTTGGTATAGCCTGCACTTATCAATGAGCAATTAACAGTCTGCTGCAAAGTTGACCGCTGGTTTGTTTTACCTCATGGTACTGAGTTTCTCCAATGATTCTTCCAAAAGATTTAGTCAATTCATTTCCCGTGTATTCCATCTGACAAGGTCCACATGTATAGTCACTGTTTATGTTGTTGAAAAACTTATTCACAATGAAGATATCTTTGGTATTGCAAAATTCTATCATGCAACAAGTCCAGGCCCAGGTGGATTTATTGGCAAATTTTACCAAACATTCAGAGAAGAGCTGACATCTATTCTACTCAAACTATTCCAGAATATAGAAAAGAATGAAGAACTTCCTAATACATTTTATGAAGCAAGCATAATCCTCATACCAAAACCAGGGAAGGACATCACTATAAAAGATAATTAGAGACCAATACCCCACATGAACATAGATGAAAATATTCTCCATAAAATCCTAGCCTTCAACAACCTACCAAAAAATATATCAATAGACTTCAACAACATATCAAAAAAATAATACACCATGACCAAGCAGGATTCATACCAGGAATGTAAGGTTGGTTTAGTATTAGATAAACAATCAACACAATTCACCACATAAATAATAATAAAAAACAAAAGGACAAAAAACACATGATTATATTTATTGATGCAGATAAAGCATTTGCCAAAATCCAGCACCTGTTCCTGATAAAACACTCAACAAAGTAGGATTTAAAGGGGAATTCCTTAACATAATTAAGAGAGAATATATAGAAAACTAACAGCCAACATCACTTAACTGAGATAAACTGAAAACATTCCCTTTATGAACAGGATCCAGACAAGGATGCCTTTTATCATGACTCCTATTCAGTATTGTGTTGGAAGTCTTAGTTAGAGCCATAAAGCAAGAAAAAGAGATTAAAGGTATCCAAATTGGCAAAGAAGATGTAAAACTCTTTCTATTTGTAGATGATATAATCTTATACTTTGAAAATCCCAAACTCAGCAAAAAAAAAAAAAATCTACTGGAACTCATTGGAAGATTCAGCAAGGTGGCAAGGTACAATATCAGCATACAAAAATTTAATTCAACAAAAGTTGAATTCCCATATACTAATAAACACAACTCTGAAGAGAAAATTAAGGAAATAATACCAATAATACCATTTACAATAGCCACCCAAAAGATGAAATATTTAGGAATAAATCTAACCAGAGAAACAAAATACCTATATAAAGAAAACTACAAAACACTACCACAAGAAACCAAAAGAGATTTACAAGAATGGAAAAATATACCATTCTCATGGATAGGAAGACTTACCATTGTGAAGATGTCAATACTACTCAAAGCAATCTACAGATATAATGCAATCCCAATCCAGATTCCAACAACATTCTTCAGAGAGATGGAAAAAAACAATCACAAACTTTATATGGAAGGGAAAGAGACCTCCCATAAATAAAACAGAGCTTTAGAAAAAGAATAAAGTGGAAGGCCTCTCACTTTTTGATTTAAAAAATTACCACATGACCAGAGTGCTCAAAACAGCCTGGTACTGGAATACATACATATTCGTATGTATGAATACATAGACCATAGAACAGAATTGAGAACCCAGAAGTAAATCTATCCACATACAGTCAAGTGATCTTTGACAAAGAGCTAAAATACGTTAAATTGGGAAGAGATAGTCTCTTAAAAAATGGTGCTGGCAAAACTGGAAATCAATTTGCAAAAGAATGAAACAAGACCCATATCTCATACTATATACAAAAACTAGCTCAAAGTGGAAGATCTAAATGCAAATAACAGAACTATAAAGATCATAAATGAAAAAATAGTGAAAAACTTAAGGACTCTGATACATGGCATACATAGACTATTAAACATGGCAAAAAAAAAAAAAGGAAACATAGAGAACAAAATAGATGGACTTACTAAAATTTAGAAACTTTTGTGCATGAAAAGACTTCACTAAAAGAGTGAAAACGGAGCGCACAGACAGAAAAAAATGTTCTGCGATGATATATCAGAAAAGGGACTAATCTCCAAAATTTAAAGGAAACTACAGCACATCTACAAGAAAAAGACAAATAACCCAATTAAAAGATAGGCACAGGACATGAATAGACATTTCACCAAGGAAGACACTCAGACAGCAAACATATGAAGAAATATTCATGATCATTAGGCATTAGAGAGGTAAATCAAAACAACAATCAAATATCATCTCACACCAGCAGTAACAGTGAAGTTCAAAAAAGCGGAAGACAACAAATGCTGGTGGGACAGGAAATTGGTTCAACCATTGAAAAATGGTATGGTGCTTCCTCAAAAAGTTGGAAATAGAAATACTTTATGATCCAGCAATTTTTCTACTTTGAATATCCACAAGAAATACAAGTCAGAACATGAGTAGATATTTGCACACCAAAGTTCATCACATCACTATTCACAATAGTAAAAAGTTGTAGACAACCTAAGTCTCCATCAACAGAAGAATGGATAAGCAAACTGGTTCATACACAAAATGGAATACTATGCTACCTTAAACTGCAAAACACAAATACCACATAACATGGATGAACCTTGAGGACATAATGCTGAGTGAATTTAGCCAGACACAAAATGACAAATACTGCATAAGACTATTATTGTAAAAACTTAGGAAAGATTTCCAAAATAAAATAATAAATCTTTGTGGCTTATCAGGGATGGGATGGAGGGGACAGTAATTTACATACTGGAGCATAGGCATATGATAATTTGGGGGACAGGGAGCCCAATCAATAGAAGGGGAGAGCAATGCACAAAAAGCAGGTGGTAGAGGAATGGGGAAGATAGGGAAAGACTTTGTGATGTATACATGGGCTAAATAAGATAGAGGTAGATTGAAATGTTCTTTTTGATAATGAGTGTGATATCATTTCTCTTGAGGTTTCAACTTAGTAAAAAGGTGATTGTCTGATTCAATATGGCCAATACCTATATACATCAGTTCACTAATACCTAGGATATATTTCTGTATGCATTCCATGTTATTTTGGATAATTTCAATTTTAAAAGATTCATGCTTTTTGTATTCCATGATCAGTGTATTAATGGATATTTACAGCTGTTTTCTTTCTTCGTATTTTAAATTGTGCTCCATCAGTAAAATGAAGGTACCATAAGTGTTGTTCCATCCAGATCATTAATGTAGACTCTACTTTAAGGAGGTGGATCTTCCTCAGTTGTTTTTTGAGGATCTTCCAGCCTGAGGAAGTATATCATACAATATTTCATTGCTATTCATAATGTTTTCAGGATCTAATGCCTCAGAAGTGAACTGCCTGTTTCTTATTCCTAGTTTATTCTAAATCTGGAAGCTACACGGAAACTGGTTGATTATGGATGTCCCTACTGGCATTAAGAAAAAACACTATTGGCATAAAATCCAGCATCACAGCAACATGCAAGCCAGCCCATTATGACAAACTGCTTCATGTATTTATATTATTGTTGTTGTTAGGTGCCATTGAGTCAGAAAATACTTTACAGTCCTGCATCAATCTCACAATTGTTATGGTTGAAACCACTGCTGCTGACAAAGTACCAATCCATCTTGTTGGGGGTTTTCCTCTTTTTCACTGACCTTCCACTTTGCCAACCATAATGTCCTTCTTCAGGGACTGGTACCTGCTGATAATATGACCAAAGTATGAAAGTCAAAATCTGGCCACCCTGGCTTCTAAGGAGCATTCTGGCTGTACTTCTTCCAATACAGATTGGTTTGCTCTTCTGGCATTACATGGTAATTTTAATATTTTCATACTACACCATAACTCAAATGAATCAATTCTTCTACTTTCAAGTCTTCTTTATTTACTTTCCAACTTTCACATGTATATGAGGTTATTGAAAACACCATGGCTTGGATCAAGTGCATCTTAGTCTTCAAACTGGCATCTTTGGTTCGGAACACTTTAAAGAGGTCTTGGGCAACAGACTTAACTAAGGCAATACATCATTTGTTTTCATAACTGCAGCTTCCATGAGTGTGGATAGTAGATCAAAGCAAAATGAAGTCTTTGACAACTTCAATCTTTTTCCATTTATGTGGATGCTATTTATGGGTCCAGTGATGAGGATTTTTGTTTTCTTTACATGGAGGTTCAGCCCATATCATTCTTAAATGAGTATCTTAAGTCCTCTTCGCTTTCAGCAAGTAAGGTTGTATCATCTGCATATCCCAGGTTGTTAATGAGTCTTCCTTCAATCCTGATGCCAAGTTCTTCATATAATGCAGCTCCTTTAATTATTTTCTCAGCATCCATATTGCATAAATATGGTGAAAGAATACAAGCCTGTCACACAGGTTTCCTGATTTTAAACCATGGGGATGTTTTGTTAGCATGACGGCCTCATAATCTATGTACAGGTTTCTCATGAACACAACTAAGTTTCCGGAATACTCATTATCTACAATGTTGTCCATAGGTTGTCATGATCTACACAATCTGAAGTCTTTGGGTAGTTAATAAAGCATAGGTAAATATCTTTCTAGTATTCTCTGCTTTCAGCCAAGATCCATCTGAAGTTAGCAGTTACATTCCTCATTCCATATATTTGTCTAAATCCAGTTTGAATCTCGGGCAGTTCCCTGCAAATGTCCTGGTGCAACCATTTTATAATTATCTTTAGAAAAATTTTCTTTGCATGTGATATTGATAATATTGTCCAATGATTTCTGCATTCTGTTGGGTCACCTCTCTTTGAAATGGGCAAAAATATGGATCTCTTCCAATCAGTTGACCAGGTAGTTGTCTTCCAAATTTTTTTGCATTAATGAGTGAGTGCCTCCAGTGGAGCAACAGTTTATTGAAAGTTTTCTATTTGTATTTATTTCATCAATACCCAGAGCCTTGTTTTTGTCAGTGCCTTCAATGAACCTTGGATTTTTTTCATTCAACACTATCAGCTGTTCGAGAAATGGTTGAAAATCTATTTCTTTTTGGTGCAGTGATTCTGTATATTCCTTTGATCTTCTTTTAATGTTTTTAATTCTTATATATTCATGCTGAATCCTGGTGTAATTGGTTATAGGATCAGCTTTGGACTTCTAACCATAGGGTTGGTGGTTCAAACCCACGAGTTACTCATTGGAAACCCCAAAAGGGTCACTATTAGTGAGAACTGACTTAACAGTACTTACACATTATACGGAGCTCTGGTAGCATAGTGGTTACAAATCGGGCTGCTAACCTCAGGGTCGGCAGTTCTAAACTACCAGCTGTTCTGTGGGAGAAAGATGAGGGTTTCTGCTCCTATAAAGATTTACAGCCTCGGAAACCCTGTACAGTGCTGACTCGACGGCACGTAACAACAACAACACATTATATACACACACACAACAGGACTTCTGGTGTGGCACTGTAGGTTAAGCACTGGATTTATGCTACAAATTGGAGTTTGAAATCCACCATTCACTCCTTGGAAACAGGATTACTATGGGTTGCTATGGGTCAGAACCAATTAGACAGTACTCAACAAACACAACAACTATATATAATAACAACAACTGTATATATAGCTGTTGTTTTTAAGTGTTGTCAAGGTAGTTCCAACTAAAACAATCCTGTATAGCATTTCTAAGGAGCGGCTAGTGGGTTTGAAATGCTGTCCTTTTGGTTAGCATTTCAATGCTTA